>NC_041392.1:351942317-351949298 GCF_002162155.2 Triticum dicoccoides
GGGGGGGGAGGTCTAGTTTTATAGGTAGAGGGAGCTAGGAGGGTCCAAATGAGGTGCGGTTTGCGGCCACACGATCGTGATCGAACGCTCTAGATGATGGATAGGTTTTTGGTGGGTTTTGGGCCAACTTGGAGGGGTGTTGGGCTGCAACACACACGAGGCCTTTTCGGTCCCTCGATTAACCGTTGGAGTATCAAACGAAGTCCAAATGATACGAAACTTGGCAGGCGGTCTACCGGTAGTAAACCAAGGCCGCTTGGCAAGTCTCGGTCCAATCCATAAATGTTTAATCCCCACACACGAAAGAAAGGTAGAAATGATCACCAGAGGAGAACAAAGCACCGGAATGCAAAACGGACAACGGGGAAAATGCTCGAATGCATGAGATGAACACGTATGCAAATGCAATGCACATGATGACATGATATGAGATGCATGACAACGGCAACAACACATGGAGACAAAGACCCGAACCCGAGAAAATAAAATAACTTAACGCCGAAAATGGCAAGAGTTGGAGTACATATTGGGTAAATTACATCCGGGGTGTTACAACACTCCACCACTACGAAAGGATCTCGTCCCGAGATCTAGGACTGAAAGAACGCCGGGTACTCAGAATGGAGGTGATCCTCGCGTTCCCAGGTAGCTTCACGGTCGGAATGGTGTGACCACTTGACTTTGAGGAATTTGATTGACTTGTTGCGAGTCTTGCGTTCAGTCTCTTCAAGAATAGCCACAGGGTGCTCACGATAGGAGAGATCTTCTTGGAGCTCAATGTCCTCGAAGTTAACGGTGCGGTCTGGAGTTTTGAAGCACTTTCGGAGCTAAGAGACATGGAACACATCATGAACATTTGCAAAGTTTGAAGGAAGCTCGAGTTGATAGGAGAGATCGCCTCTCTTGCTGACGATCCTGAAAGGTCCCACGTATCTAGGGGCAAGCTTCCCTTTGATACCGAAGCGACGAGTTCCTTTCATTGGAGAGACGTGGAGGTAAACATGATCTCCGATCTCGAAAGCCAAATCACGGTGCTTACTATCATAGTAGCTCTTCTGGCGGGATTTGGCTGCTTTGAGGTTATCTCGAATGACTTTGCACATTTCCTCTGCCTCTGTGATTAAGTCATTACCCAAAAGCTGACGTTCATTGGTTTCAGACCAGTTGAGAGGGGTACGGCACTTCCTGCCATACAGAATTTCAAATGGGGCCTTGCCCGAACTTGCTTGAAAACTGTTGTTGTAGGAGAATTAAGCATATGGAAGACAATCCTCCCACTTCATGCCGAAGGAGATCACACAAGCCCTGAGCATATCTTCAAGAATCTGATTGACACGCTCGACTTGACCGCTAGTTTGAGGATGGAAAGCTGCACTGAAGCGGATGTTGGTGCCCATGGCCTTCTGAAAAGAATCCCAAAACTTGGAGGTAAAGATGCTGCCACGGTCTGAAGAGATCACTTGTGGAATACCATGCAGAGATACAATCCGAGAGGTATAGAGCTCCACCAATTGAGCTGTAGTGATTGACTCTTTGATAGGCAGAAAGTGAGCCACTTTAGTGAGTTTGTCGATGACAACGAATATAGCATCATTGCCATGCTTGGACTTTGGAAACCCAGTCATGAAGTCCATCTCAATGTGGTCAAACTTCCATTCTGGAATGGCAAGAGGTTGGAGGAGACCAGCTGGCCTTTGGTGTTCTGCCTTCACTCTTCTGCAGACATCACATTCATTCACGAATTGAGCAATCTTGCGCTTCATTTGAGTCCACCAATAAGCCTTCTTGAGGTCCTGATACATCTTCGTACTCCCAGGGTGGATGGAGAGGAGAGAATTGTGAGCCTCGTTCATGATCACTTTACGAAGGTCACCTTTGGGTACAACAATACGATCCTCGAAGAAGAGAGTATCCTTGTCATCAAGGCGGTAGCACTTGTACTTGGGTTGACTCTTGGCAATCCCAATCTTCACCTTTTTCACCATAGCATCAAGAAGCTGGGCTTGGCGAATCTGGTCTTCCAAGGTAGGAGAGACTTGAAGGTTGGCGAGGAAACCTTGAGGAACAACTTGCAGATTAATTTTGCGGAAAGCTTCACAAAGCTCGGGTTGATAAGGCTTGAGAATCAGTCTGTTGCAATAAGCCTTCCTGCTCAATGGGTCAGCAATCACATTGGCCTTGCCTGGAGTATACTCGATACTCAGATTATACTCTTGAATCATTTCGACCCATCCAGGTTGCCTGAGGTTGAGATTAGGCTGAGTGAAGATGTACTTGAGACTCTTGTGGTCAGTGAAGATGTCCACTTTTCTTCCCAATAAGAGATGTCTCCAAGTCAAAAGAGCATGCACAACTGCCGCCAACTCGAGGTCATGAGTGGGGTAGTTCTTCTCATTGGGCTTCAATTGGCGATAGGTATAAGCAACAACTTTCTTCTCTTGCATCAACACTGCGCCAAGACCTTGGAGAGAGGCATCACAAAAGACCTCGTACGGCTTGGATTCATCAGGCGGAGTCAGAACTGGAGCAGTGATCAATTTCTCTTTCAAAGTGTTGAAAGCAATGTCACACTCCGGAGACCAAACATACTTGACGTGCTTCCGAAGAAGATTTGAGAGAGGCTTCGCGATCTTAGAAAAGTTTTCAACGAATCTTCAGCAGTAGCTTGCGAGACCGAGGAAGCTACGGAGTTGCTTCACGTTCTGAGGAGGTTCCCAATTCACAAATGCAGACACCTTCTCAGGATTCACCGCAATGCCCTTGGCAGAGATGATATGACCAAGATAAAGAACCTCATCGAGCCAAAATTCGCACTTGGAGAACTTGGTGTAGAACTTGTGTTCCCTCAGCTTATCAAGTACCAAATGCAAGTGCTTGGCATGATCTTCCTTGTTCTTCGAGAAAACCAGAATGTCGTCGAGATAGACCAAAACGAAATCATTGGTGTAGGCGTTGAAGATGAAGTTCATCATGCGAGAGAAAGTCGGAGGAGCTTTGACGAGGCCAAAGGACATGACAGTGTATTCATATGAACCATAGCTTGTCCTGAAAGCCGTCTTGGGAATATCTTGCTCATGGATTCGAATATGATGATAACCCATATGGAGATCAAGCTTGGAGAATACTTGGGCACCTTTGAGTTGTTCGAACAGCTCGTTGATGTTGGGAAGTGGGTATTTGTTCTTGATGGTCTTCTTGTTCAATGGACGGTAATCAACACAAAGTCGGTCCGTTCCATCCTTCTTCTTCACAAAAAGAACACCACAACCCCACGGAGAAGAACCACGCCGGATGAGACCCATTCTTTCTGGAATATCGAGTTGCTTCTTCAGCTCCTTCAACTCTTCAGGTCCGAGCTTGTAAGGACGCTTGCACACAGGTTCCGTGCCAGGCTCAAGATCGATGACGAATTCAACTGGCCGGTGCAGAGGCATTCCTGGAAGCTCTTCTGGAAAGATGTCTTGATATTCGCAAACGACTGGAATTTGCGAGATAGCATCTAGTTCACCCTTCTCATTGAGAGAAAACAGACGGATGGTATTATCCTGAGCGGCAAAGACAATTACATCCTCAGACGAATGAGTCAATTGAATCTGCCTGGCTGCACAATCAAGATGCGCCTTGTGCTTAGAAAGCCAATCCATTCCGAGAATAAGATCAATATCCGAGTCCCCAAGAACCGTAGGAGAAGATAGAAATTTGTAGTCACCCAAAGTGATAGTAACATCCGGAGCAATGGAGTTAGCATGCATGCGCCTACCGGGAGAGACAACTGCTAATGGACTAGGCAAAATTTGCAAAGCCAAACCATGCTTAGATGAAAACGGTCTCGAGATGAAACAATGCGATGCACCCGTGTCAAAAAGAACTTTTGTAGGAACATCGTTAACAGGAAGGTTACCCATGATGACATCTGACGAGTCCTCTGCCTGAGCTGCGTTCATCAAGTTGACCTTGGCGTGCTTGGGGTTATGCTTGACCACAGCTGTACTTGCCGATCTCACAGGAGGAGGAGGAGGAAGACGCCTCTGGTTGAAACACTTGTTGACATAGTGACCCTTCTGTTGGCACTTGTTGCATGTGACCTCTGAAAGCGGACGGTGATACGGATAACTCGATCTTGGAGCTTGAGATGAAGTCTTGTTCTGAAAGCCAGGGTTGGGTGGGTGGGAAGATCCACTGCCACCTTTGCTCTTCTGCTGATACGGCTGACGGAACGGAGGAGGAGGAAGCCAATACTTCTGCTGCTTGGCCACTTGAGTAGAGGAAGAAGGAGTAGCATCTCTGACTCGCTTCTTGGAAGCATCACACCTCAGTTGAGCGGCCTCTTGCTTCAATGCCATGTTGTAGAACTCATCGTACCTCAAGGGCTCACAGAGAACAAGAGCTAGCTGAATTTCTTCTTTGAGACCACCCCTGAACTGGTATATCATGCTCTTCTCATCAGGGATGTCCTGCTTAGCAAAGCGGGCGAGCTTCTGGAACAACTTGTTGTAGTCATAGACAGACAAAGAGCCTTGCTTCAGGTTGCGGAATTCCTCACACTTGCTTTCAACCACGCTCTGGGGAATATGATGAGCTTTGAAGTCTTGACGGAATTCATCCCAAGTGATCACACGTCCACCTCTGGAGTCCTTGTACTGCTGAAACCATTCTGCAGCTTGATCTTTGAGTTGGAAGGAAGCGAACTTGACGAAGTCCTCAGGCCTGATGTTACTGCACTCGAAATGCTTGCACAGATCCACGAGCCAATCGTCAGCATCGGTAGCCTCAACACAATTGCTGAAAGTCTTTGGCCCGTTAGCAAGGAACTGGTTGAGTGTAGCAAAGTGATTCTGATTGTTGCCTTGATTCCCTTGGTTGCCTTGATTGCGCTCTTGGAGAATTTGCATGATCAACCGTGTGTTTGCATTGGTTGCGGCCATCACAGCTTGCCATGCCTCCGGAGGAGGTGGAGGTGGTGGCGGATCCTGATTCTGATTCTGATTGGTGCTCTTAGCGGGAGCCATCCTGAAGAGGTTGACCACCGTTAGCACATCGACATATAAAATGAAGCTGAATCCAACAGAATGAAAATTGCAACATAAAGTCGTCACATCCGAACAAAATGAACGAATGCATTCCTCTTGAAATGGTCACATATCCATAAATTGAGAAGCCACTTAGAATTTAGGTAGAGAAATAAATCAACAAGGTACGGATCAAGAACGAATAATCAGTAAGAAATCCCAATCTCAAACCAATATCCGTGGAAGAAGAAACTAGAGCTACAAGAATTCCCACCTATCAAACTCCTGAACCTTTCCGGTTATGCAATCAGGTGTTGGGGATACAGGGGAAGCATAATATCTCACTCAAATCTAGCAAATCCTACATCCAGCTGTATCCATCCTTCAACACATAACAAAGAAAACTTCGGAAACCATCTACCTCAACCTTCGAAAAGCATCCATTATACCAGTTATGGTGATACTCCCGAACTCCCGCCCCAGTACTGGGTGGCGTCGAGGTTATCTCACCAACGAACTGCATAAAAGAGATTTTCGATGTCGGCGTACTAAACTCAGGTATTCCAGAACTGCAACGATAAAATTATGATGACAACACCTTAGAGCTCAACTCCCTGAGACACTTCCACAAAACCCCTGACAGGAGGCACCAAGACAATGTTCTCATCATAACACCATCGGAACGATTCCAAGATACCCGCGTGATCCTAAATTTTCTTTAGTGAAATTTGAGAAGAGAAGAGTCAAAACTCTACGTCAGGATGCCTTACCAGAGCGATGAGGAGACTGGGAAGTAAAAAGAATTCCTAAACTCTCTGATATATAATTCCTAAATGACTCAAAACATTTTTCTAGACACAACTCGGCTGCTAAAACGATCAAGCAATGGGGCTCCTAAGGTCGGGGAAGGCTCTGATAACCAACTTGTAACGCCCTCGATGCGGCTATAGCTCCCACGTGTCGAGGCACGACTTAGAGACATAACCGCATTGAAAGCAATGTCGCAAGTTAGGCAATCATCACAACATCCCATGTAATATAAATAATAAAGGGAAGAAACATAGTTGGCTTACACTCGCCACGTCAATCAAGTACATAAAATAGCATTACAACATTCAAACACTCATGGCCCGACTACGGTGCCAAAATAAAAGATAACCCAACATGCGACACGGTCCCGATCACCCCAACTGGGCACCACTACTGATCATCGGGGAAAGACATGTAGTATCGTTGAGAGTCCTCGTCGAACTCCCACTTGAGCTCAAGCGCGTCACCTGGAGCGGAATCATCAGGCCATGCATCTGGTTTGGAAGTAATCTGTGAGCCACAGGGACTCAGCAATCTCGCACCCTCGCGATCAAGACTATTTAAGCTTAATAGGTAAGGCAAGGTAAAATATGTGGAGCTGTAGCAAGTGACTAGCATATATGGTGGCTATCCTGTTCGCAAAAGAGAGCGAGAAGAGGAGGCAAAGCGCGAACGAATAACTAGAGGATAACGTGCGTAAGCATTACTCCAACACCGTGTTCACTTCCCGGACTCTGTCGAGAAGAGACCATCACGGTAACTCACACGATTGATTCATTTTAATTAAGTTAAGGTTCAAGTTATCTACAACCGGACATTAACAAATTACCATCTGCCCATAACCATGGGCACGGCTTTCGAAAGTTCAAATCCCTGTAGGGGAGTCCCAACTTAGCCCATGACAAGCTCTCATGGTCAACGAAGGAATAGACCTTCTCCCGAGACGTTTCGATCAGACTCGGTACCGCGGTTCTTCAAGACACTTCGACAGGTTAAAACAAATCCAGCAACACCGCCCGAATGTGCCAACAAATCCCGATAGGAGCTGCACATATCTTGTTGTCAAGGCACACTCAGATTATCTTAGGTACGGGTAGGCCAGCCCAGAGTTGTCCCTGGTGGCCACCGGCAGCTGACAGGTGGACCAACACTTAGAGGAGCA
>NC_041392.1:351949867-351952340 GCF_002162155.2 Triticum dicoccoides
AAAAGAGGCTAGGTGGCAAATGGTAAAACCAAGGTTGGGAATTGCTGGAAAAGCTTTAATCAAGGCAAACTATCAAGGGGTTCCCATTATAACCCAACCGCGTAAGGAACGCAAAATCCGGGAACATAACACCGATATGACGGAAACTAGGGCGGCAAGAGTGGAACAAAACACTAGGCGAGAGGCCGAGCCTTCCACCCTTTACCAAGTATATAGATGCATTAAGATAACATGGCAATATAATAATATCCCAACAAGTAAGTAAATGTTCCAACAAGGAACGGCCTCCAATCTTCACCTGCAACTAGCAACGCTATAAGAGGGGCTGAGCAAAGCGGTAACATAGCCAATCGACGGTTTGCTAGGACATGGTGGGTTAGAGGTTTGACATGGCAATTTGGGAGGCATGATAAGCAAGTGGTAGGCATCGTAGCATAGGCATAGCAAAAGAGCGAGCATCTAGCAAAGCAAAGATAGTAGTGATTTCAAGGGTATGATCATCTTGCCTGCAAAGTTGTCAGAGTTGACTGGATCCTCGAAAGCAAACTCAACAGGCTCCTCGTTAGCGAACTCGTCTCCCGGCTCTACCCAAACAAGACAAACAAGCAACAAGGACACAATCAACCACGTGCAAACTCAAACAACACGATGCAAAGATGATATGCTATGCGGGATGCAATATGTGATGCATATGCAAGATTTGGCAAGGAATGAATGAACCTGGCCTCAACTTGGAAATCCAAGTGTGCCACTGGAATGATGAGATGAAATCGCTTGAAAACGATATAGAGAACACCGGAATCGGAGTTACGGTTTGGAAATGGCAAGCGATTCAAATATGACCACGTTCTGCGATTTACAGCAAGTAGCCATCTAAATGCAACATGATGAACATGCTACAGCACTCAAACATGACAACAAAATACATGGCAGGAATCCATACATGATGCTTAACAAAAGTCTAGCACTGAGCTACGGCCAATTCATCCATTAACAGGTACAAACAAGCATGGCAAAAATGCATTTGACAAATAGATTTCATACTTAGTGAAATCAACACTTGTCTGGAATTTCAGATCAGATAGCACTCTTCGGAGCATGAAAACTATATGCTACAGGACCTGAACATGGCAACGTAAAGCATGGCATGGAGCTACTCAAAGAGCTTAACAAAAGTCCCTTAGTGACCTTGAGCCAAAAGGGATCAGAAAATACAATTGCAAGCATGTGAACATGGCAAAAACATAATCAGATCACAGACTTGGTTAAAACTGGAGCATGCTGAAAACAGATATCAAGTAGGCATATTTACGAGCTCGATGCACTCACTACATAGCATGTCATGACAAACTAAGTATACACCCATCAATAATACACAAAATGCAAGCTATACATGGTAAGAACAATAGCATAGCATGCACGGATCAACTACAACATCATCGGCAAAATCGCTAACAAGTAGACAATCTGCCCAGATTCACGAAATGACAAAAGTAGAGCTCGATTGACTCAAGCTAGGGTGCTCCATAATTGCAAACAAAGACATGGATGGATAGATCACTACAAGATTAACAAAATATCCTTACTGATCATCCTCAAAAGAGGAACGAATCACTAGGAAACAACATGAACATATCGCCATATGAGATAAACAGCTCAAGGACTTAGTGGAAATGCTAAGTCCCTGAAATCAGCATTAGCAAATGCCTCACTTTGCAAGCTTGTGCTAGTCACCACACACATCACAAAAATACATGGGTTGCCCCTCTGGAAAGATGGCAAAACCCTTAACAAAACATATGTAGAGCTCATGGGCATATCATGCACACAATAATCATGGCAAAAATGACAAATATCTAAATGGAGCAACAGATCTGACAATTAACTCAAGTAGCACTCTTCTAACAGCATTTCGGTCATCAAGATGAACTCAAATGAAAATGATGCAATGAGATGAAATGATGTGCTCTCTGAGGCGAACATTTTGATACACTATATGCCCAAAACGGAGCTACGGATGCAAAGTTACGATGCGATGAACAAGGGCATATGAACTAGGGTTTTGGGAGAAAGTCAACCCGAGATATTTCTCAAATCCAGATCCACACACTTTACGAGGTTCGTCGAAGGATCACTGTTCACCGGAGGGCTCGGGTCGGCGCCGGACTTTCCGGGGCGGCGCGGATGCCGAGGAGGGAGGAGGAGGCCGGGGCGGAGACGGCGGCGGTCGGGCGCGGCGAGGGGCGGCCCGGTGGCGGTGCGGCGACCGGCGGGCGTCGACGGTGACCGGATGCGGCGGCTCGCCAGCGTCGAGGCGGAGGAAGGCGGCGGCTCGGGCGCCACGGAGGAGGAGGACGAAGGCGCGCGGGCAGGGCGCCTCTGGCCCGGGCGGCTCGCGGGGAGGGCCGGCCTCGGGCCCGGCGGGCTTCGGCGGCGGCGGATGGCGGGGAGCCACGTGGCAGGCGGCGATCAT
>NC_041392.1:351952722-351965573 GCF_002162155.2 Triticum dicoccoides
GGGTGTTTTGACCCGAAATTTCGGGGGGGGGGGAGGTCTAGTTTTATAGGTAGAGGGAGCTAGGAGGGTCCAAATGAGGTGCTGTTTGCGGCCACGCGATCGTGATCGAACGCTCTAGATGATGGAGATGTTTTTGGTGGGTTTTGGGCCGACTTGGAGGGGTGTTGGGCTGCAACACACACGAGGCCTTTTCGGTCCCTCGGTTAACCGTTGGAGTATCAAACGAAGTCCAAATGATACGAAACTTGGCAGGCGGTCTACCGGTAGTAAACTAAGGCCGCTTGGCAAGTCTCGGTCCAATCTGGAAATGTTTAATCCCCACACATGAAAGAAAGGTAGAAATGATCACCGGAGGAGAACGAAGCGCCGGAAGGCAAAACGGACAACGGGGAAAATGCTCGAATGCATGAGATGAACACGTATGCAAATGCAATGCACATGATGACATGATATGTGATGCATGACAATGGCAACAACACACGGAGACAAAGACCCGAACCCAAGAAAATAAAATAACTTAACGCCGGAAACGGCAAGAGTTGGAGTACATATTGGGTAAATTACATCCGGGGTGTAACACACATATTTTGATTACATGTGATGTTTACCCTTTATGCATCTTATTTTTCTTAGTTTGGCGGTAGCATTATAAGATGATCTCTCACTAAAAATTTCAAGGTACAAGTGTTCTCCCTGAGTATGCACCGTTGCAAAAGTTCATCGTGCCGAGACACCACGTGATGATCGGGTGTGATGAGCTCAACATTCTTATACAACGGGTGTAAGCCAGTTTTGCACACGCAGAATACTCTGGTTAAACTTGACGAGCCTAGCATATACAGATATGGCCTCGGAACACTGAGACCGAAAGGTCGAGCGTGAATCATATAGTAGATATGATCAACATAGTGATGTTCACCATTGAAAACTACTCCATTTTCACGTGATGATCGGTTATGGTTTAGTTGATTTGGATCACGTAATCACTTAGATGATTAGAGGGATATCTATCTAAGTGGGAGTTCTTAAGTAATATGATTAATTGAACTGAAATTTATCATGAACTCAGTCCTGATAGTATTTGCATAACTATGTTGTAGATCAATAGCTCGCGATGTAGCTCCCTGTTTATTTTGATATGTTCCTAGAGAAAAACTAAGTTGAAATATGTTATTAGCAATGATGCGGATTGGATCCGTGATATGAGAATTATCCTCATTGCTGCATAGAAAAATTATGTCCTTGATGCACCGCTAGGTGACAGACCGATTGCAGGAGCAGATGCAGACGTTATGAACATTTGGCAAGCTCGATATGATGACTACTTGATAGTTTAGTGCACCATGCTTTACAGCTTAGAATCGGGGCTTCAAAGACGTTTTGAACGCCACGGAGCATATGAGATGTTCCAAGAGTTGAAATTAGTATTTCAGACTCATGCCCATATCGAAAGGTATGAGACCTTTAACAAGCACTTTGCCTACAAGATGGAGGAGAATAGATCAGCTAGTGAGCATGTGCTCAGAATGTCTGAGTACTACAATCACTTGACTCAAGTGGGAGTTAATCTTCCAGATAAGATAGTGATTGACAGAGTTCTCTAGTCACTATCACCAAGTTACTGGAACTTCATGATGAACTGTAATATGCAAGGGATAATGGAAACGATTCCCAAGCTCTTCGTGATGCTGAAATCAACGAAGGTAGAAATCAAGAGAAGCATCAAGTGTTGATGGTTGACAAGACAACTAGTTTCAAGAAAAGGGCAAAGGGATAGAAAGGGAACTTCAATAAGAATGAAAAGCAAGTTGTCACTCCCGTGAAGAAGCCCAAAGCTAGACCCAAGCCTGGAACTGAGTGCTTCTACTGCAAAGGAAATGATCACTGGAAGTGGAACTGCCCTATATACTTGGCGGATAAGAAGGATGGCAAAGCGAACAAAGGTATATTTGATATACATGTTATTGATGTGTACTTTACTAGTGTTTATAGAAACCCCTCAGTATTTGATAGTAGTTCAGTTGCTGAGATTAGTAACTCGAAACGGGAGTTGCAGAATGAATATAGACTAGTTAAGGGTGAAGCGACGATGTGTGTTGGAAGTGGTTCCAAGATTGATATGATCATCATCGTACACTCCCTATACTTTCGGGATTAGTGTTGAACCTAAATAAATGTTATTTGGTGTTTGCGTTAAGCATGAATATGATTTGATCATGTTTATTGCAATACGGTTATTCATTTAAAGTCAGATAATAATTGTTGTTCTGTTTACATGAATAAAACCTTCAATGGTCATACACCCAAGGTGAATGGTTTATTGAATCTCGATCATAGTGATACACATATTCATAATATTGAAGCCAAAAGATGCAAAGTTAATAATGATAGTGCAACTTATTTGTGGCACTGCCGTTTAGGTCATATTGGTGTAAAGCACATGAAAAAAATCCATGCTGATGGGCTTCTGGAGTCACTTGATTATGAATCAGTTCATGCTTGCGAACCATGCCTCATGGGCAAGATGATTAAGACTCCGTTCTCCGGAACAATGGAGCGAGCAACAGATTTATTGGAAATCATACATACTGATGTATGTGGTCCAATGAATATTGAGGCTCACGGCGGGTATCGTTATTTTCTCACCTTCACAGATAAATTGAGCAGATATGGGTATATCTACTTAATGAAACATAAGTCTGAAACATTTGAAAAGTTCAAAGAATTTCAGAGTGAAGTGGAAAATCATCGTAACAAGAAAATAAAGTTTCTACGATATGATCGTGGAGGAGAACATTTGAGTTACGAGTTTGGTCTACATTTGAAACAATGCGGAATAGTTTCTCAACTCACGCCACCTGGAACACCACAGCGTAATGGTGTGTCCGAACATCAAAACCATACTTTATTAGATATGGTACATTCTATGATGTCTCTTACCGATTTACCACTATCATTTTGGGGCTATGCATTAGAGACAACTGCATTCACGTTAAATAGGGCCCCATCTAAATCCATTGAGATGACGCCATATGAACTGTGGTTTGGCAAGAAACCAAAGTTGTCGTTTCTTAAAGATTGGGGTTGCAATGCTTATGTGAAAAAGTTTCATCCTCATAAGCTCAAACCCAAATCGGAGAAATGTGTCTTCATAGGATACCCAAAGGAGACAGTTGGGTACACCTTCTATCACAGATCCGAAGGCAAGACATTCGTTGCTAAGAATGGATCCTTTCTAGAGAAGGAGTTTCTCTCGAAAGAAGTGAGTGGGAGGAAAGTAGAACTTGATGAGGTAACTGTACTTGCTCCCTTATTGGAAAGTAGTTCATCACAGAAATCTGTTCCTGTGACTCCTACACCAATTAGTGAGGAAGATAATGATGATGACCATATAACTTCAGATCAAGTTACTACCGAACCTCGTAGGTTAACCAGAGTGAGATCCGCACCAGAGTGGTACGGTAATCCTGTTATGGATGTCATGTTACTTGACCATGACGAACCTACAAACTATGAGGAAGCGATGATGAGCCCAGATTCCGCGAAATGGATTGAGGCCATCAAATCTGAGATGGGATCCATGTATGAGAACAAAGTATGGACTTTGATTTACTTGCCCGATGATCGGTGAGTCAGTAAGAATAAATGGATCTTCAAGAGGAAGACGGATGCTGATAGTAGTGTTACTATCTACAAAGCTCAAATTATCGCAAAATGTTTTCGACAAGTTCAAGGTGTTGACTACGATGAGATTTTCTCACTCGTATCGATGCGTAAAAGTCTGTCCGAATCATGTTAGCAGTTGTTGCATTTTATGAAATCTGGTAAATGGATGTCAAAACTGTATTCCTTCATGGATTTCTTAAAAGAAGAGTTGTATATGATGCAACCAGAAGGTTTTGTTGATCCTAAAGGTGCTAACAAAGTGAGCAAGCTCCAGCGATCCATCTATGGACTGGTGCAAGCATCTCGGAGTTGGAATATATGCTTTGATAAAGTGATCAAAGCATATGGTTTTATACAGACTTGCGGTGAAGCCTGTTTTTACAAGAAAGTGAGTAGGAGCACTACAACATTTCTGATAAGTATATGTGAATGACATATTGTTGATTGGAAATAATGTAGAATTTTCTGGAAAGCATAAATGAGTGTTTGAAAAGAGTTTTTTCAAAGAAAGACCTCGATGAAGCTGCTTACACATTGAGCATCAAGATCTATAGAGATAGATCAAGACGCTTGATAAGTTTTTTCAATGAGTACATACCAAAGCACAAGATGATCTCTAGCATGTGTGAAATATGTCAAGATGCAAGCAACACAAGAAGTAGGATCCACAATATTCATGCTCATGGTTTGGGGATTCACAAAAGAGAAGGATGTCACCTATAAAGCATATCCTTGTGTGTCCTTCACAAAGCCAAAGCACAAGCAAGTGCGATGTAGGAGTGAGTCGGTCGCAAGTGGTTCGCTCTCAAGAGATCAAATGACCAACTCACGGGAAGTGGAAGTTGACATGAAGTCAAAATATCCTACACATGCACAAAACAAAGCAAAGAACATATGCGCATGGTAGATAAACACATCATCCAGCATGATGGTTCTCTTCTCTTGCACATATCCATTAGAAGCACAAGTGAACGAATAATATGATGCAACAACGGCGATACTCATGGCACTAGGTTATGGTGCAAAGAAATAAGACAAGCATGATTCATAAGAAATATGTCAAAATCTCCAAATATATGCGAGAATGCTATGGGGGCAATCTCATTATCAAGACTAAAGGCATTGTTTCTCTCAATACATGGCAAATCATCTAGCATGAGAGAGACACCATATGGAGATATATGACAAGAAGAAATAACAATCATGTGAAAAGCATGGCAATGGTTGTCATCAACCACATGAAATGAGCAAGTATGAATCATCGGTGATGCAACATAAGAAAGCATAGAATTCATGTTGTCCAAACTAGTGGAGCGAAGATGCTTCACACTAGAGGAAATCATGGCAATCATGTCATGTCAGCAAATAGTGGATATAGGAAATGCACATGACATACCACAAGCAGGAAGGAAAATCATTGTCAAAGTATCGTCATAGGCACGGGGTACAAGTGGAACATGGCAATAACAAGCAATATCTCCACCAAGCTTGCAAATACACATACAAGTACTAGAATCAATCATCATGTGTAATGCAAAGCATGGGTCACAAAAGCATGGCAAAGGCATAGGAAAGAGCATATCATGCAAAGTGAACATGGAAATATGGGCATAGAATATGTAATGGCCAATAACCCATAACCATGTGAGGGCCATGTAGAAGAAATGCGTGAGGTCTTCGCGCAGAGGGAGTGGTGGGAATGAAAATGCACGGGATCATTGCTCTTAAGAGCTCATTTTGTCAGCTCATGGGATTGCGAGGTCGACAAGTATTCATGGGTACCTACACAGAAGAGACACAAACCAAAGAAATTGGGTGCGTGGTAAATGTACACATCATCCATCATGATGTGAATGTGCATGTGTGAGTTAGCACAAGATAAGCATCGCTCAAAGAAATTTGATGCATGGTATAAGAACATGTCATCCATCATGAAAGAATATTTGTTATGTATGACACGATGGGGACACAAATTGATCATGCAATTATAGCAAGTGTGTGTGTCACAACAATAGCATTGTTTTTACTGGGATGCATATGGTGCACACAATCATGGGAATCATGCAATGCATGGGGTATATCAAAATCTCCTAAAATGTATGAGGAAACTATGGGGGTCTCTTCATGAGCAATATCGAAAACATCATAGGGAGAAAATGGAAAACATCCAAAACAATGCATATCTGAAGATAGGTGGTCATGGCATGGCATATGAGATAAATGATGCAAATCAATGTCATCACAAGAAAAACAAATTTCAATAACCATGGGCTTGTCATCTATGCCATATGTGCAAATTGGGTTTATTTTAATGGCATATGCATAGTTACAATGAAGAGATTGCAAATTGGACATATTGTTGATCTCATGCATAGCATATGACAAGTCAAGCGGGTTGGCAAACATGATGTGACCGAGGGAATTATCACAAGAAATCCTATGCAACATGGCATCACAACTAATAGACTCCACATGGCAATCATCAAACTCATCATAAATGGGTAAATCATTGCATGGGGAAGTTGAACTAGGATGAAGCATGGAAATAGGTGGATGAACATCATGCAAGCAAGCAATGTCCACTAATTGGACTAGAGCATCACCTTGACCTATGTTACCTTTGTCATTCCACTCAAGTTTTGTAGGTGAGGTGATAAAGATCAATTCGTGGTCATCATCTTCATCTTGATGGAACCATGTGGGGGTGCATCATATTCCACCATGGCCATCATCTTGTCCAAAGTAAGGACGAAGTCATCGAGGATCGGCGCGTCATCATATATGGAACCTAGCACCAAATGAGAAGACACAATAGATGTAGAGATTAAGTCATTAGTGTTGAAAGTGACCTCACATGACCTATCAACTATCTCAAAGAATTGAACAAGACTCAAAGAATCAATGTCCATTTAAAAAGAAGAAGAAAAAGAAAAATGATAGGACTTTGCATACTTCTAGTGAACCTGAGGTAGAAAAACCTTCTGATGATGATAATGATGTTTCTATTTCTGATGCTAAAACTCAATCTAGTAATGAACATGCAACTAGTGATAATTATAGTGACAATGATGAGGTTCATGTAGATGCTCAACCAGACAATGATAAAGAACGAGATAATGATGTTGAAATAGAACCTGCTATTGATCTTGATAACCCACCTTCTAAAAATAAATGATGTGATAAGAGAGACTTTGTTGCTAGAAAACATGGCAAATAAAGAGAGCCATGGGCTCAGAAACCATGCCCTTTCCACCTAAACCTTCTAAGCAAAAAGATGATGAAGAATTTGAACGCTTTGCTGAAATGCTTAGGCCAGTCTTTTTGCGTACTCATTTAACTGATATTTTAAAGATGGCCCCTTGTGCTAAATATATGAAAGATATTGTCACTAATAAAAGAAAAATACCTGAAGCTAAAATCTGCACCGCGCTCACTAATTATTCTTTTAAGGATGGAGTACCTAAGAAACTAGGAGATCCACGAATACCAACTATACCATGTTCCATCAAAATAAGTAATGTCAAAACTGCTCTATGTGATTTAGGAGCTGGTGTTAGTGTTATTCATTTCTCTTTATACAAAAGACATGATTTGAATAAACTCGCACCCACAAAAATATCATTGCAAATGGCTGACAAATCAACTGCCATACCTATCGATGTCTGTGAGGATGTGCCTGTTGTGGCTGCAAATGTTACTATCTCAACAAACTTTGTTATACTTGATATGCCTGAGGACGACAACATGTTGATTATCCGTGGTTTACCCTTTTTGAATACTACAGGGGCTCTTATTGATTGCGACGAAAGAAAGGTCACTTTTCATATCAATGGTAATGAGCACATGGTGCATTTTCCGAAGAAACAATTTCAAGTGAATGGTATTAATGTTACTAAAAAGTCTCCGACTATTACTATTGGAAGTTTTCAACTCCCTCTACCTACAGTCAAAAAGAAATATGAAATACTTATTCTCGGGGACATGCATATCCCCATTGAGATAACTTAGTGTTTTAGGAAGATTCTTCGGGTTCATGCTAAGTGAAAGGGGTTGATAATAAGACTTGATCAACATTACTAATGGATTATTTTTGAGAGGCATGTAGTCATGAATTTAGTAGGCACAACCTTCTGTACCCACTTTATATTTTCTGTTATTTTTAGTTAAATACAATAAACTGCCATGAATATCCTGTTTTCTGAATTATCCATGCAACAAAAAAGCGCCCAAAAATGAAAGTGCCTAGAATGACCTGAAATTTTAACATGGTTTTTTCTGAATATTTGAGAATTTTTAGTACTGAAAGCACCATGAGGGGGGCGGGGTCCCACGTGCCCACTAGGCACCAGGGCATGCCACATCCACCTGGCGCGCCCTGGTGGGTAGTGGGCCCCACAAGGCTCCCCTCACGTATTCCTTTAGCTGACTTCATCACCTACGTCCAGAAAAAAATTCTATGTAGCTCTCTCTCTCTCTCTCTCTCTCTCTCTCTCTCTCTCTCTCTCTCTCTTATGTTCTTGCTCTCAAACCCATGAATTTCGATCTCTTTGCTCGGAGCTCCGTTTCCCAAAATGTTTTGGGGTATTGCTACTTGGTATGTGACTCCTCCATTGCTCCAATTAGTTTTTTTCTAGTGGTTTAAATTTTGACTAATTAGTTACTCTTGGTGCTGTTGTAAATGAGCTTGCATGTTGAATTCCTTGAGTTCCAATATTTTGAATGCTTGATATAGCCTCTAGGCATCCATATGAGTAGTTGCTATCAATCTTGTGAAGTTTTGTTGACATCATTTTGTGGCTCAATTTTTTTAGAAATTTGTTCATAGTACAAATGGATATTTTCCAGAGGAGTTCCTCAAAGCGGAATGCCAAGGGAGTCCTTGGTGAACACTCGGACAATGACCTCAACACTCCTCGTAGGACAGAGGTCCGGCCATGCAAATGGCCGCACATTGCTTTCGCGAACGAAGCCTGATTCTACCAAGAATTCACGCAATTCATTGCAAATGTTGGACTTACCAACTTCCTCGCAGATTCGTGTGACCAACACCACATCCTTACAAATTCCTTTGTTCAAAGCTTTCATTTCCTGAATAGGCTTGACCCACCTGAATTGTGCTTTAATTTATATTCTGAGCATCGTCAGATTCCATTTGTTGAATTATGTGAAATATGCTTGATCCCTTTTGATGGGGATTTAAGAGAGCCCTGACCGGCAGAGTTCAACGGCTTCCTCCACACTTTAACAGTGGGTGAGGAAAGGGGCATTTCGAAAGCCACAACTACTAGTCCACAATTTCCTTTTGTGCTCTACTTTGCCTTATTTATCATGAAATGTTTGACTGCTAGAGAAAAAGGGTGTATACTTAGTTCCCCTGACCTTGCCATTTTACGTCGTGCACTTCACGACGACCACACTTATATCACAGGGGCCATCATTGCACGCGTCCTGCATAATAATAGAACAAAAGGAAAAAATACATGGTGGTATTTATACTACTCGCTTGGCGAGACGCTTTAATGTCCCGATACGCCTCCATGATTACTTGTTGCCTAGATCTTATTTAGATCACCAAGCGATGGAGGCTCAGTACTTCATTGATGAGCATTTACCTCCCCACCACATTCGGTATAACTTGGTTTTTAGTGAGAATACTTGTGATATTATCTCGTTGCCTACACCTTCTTTGTTTGACTCTTATGCCGAGAAAGGATACATCGTCCTGTCAGAGGACATCGTTGCCTACCGGAATGTCCAGTCAGCGATAGAGGAGGAGCCCCAGGAGTGGGACTCTTAGGTGACACCGCCCCAACACTTCCACATGGTACCGGACGTCTACTACGGGTGGTGATTACCAAGCTAGGCAAAAGCCTAAGCTTGGGGGAGTACGTATTTCCCACCAACATTACATTCATGTTCACATACTTCATTCTAGTTGTGGGTATTCATACTTTTTCACTATACAATCCATGTTGGCTTTGTTTTTCGCGCTTTCTTCTTCTATGTTTGAAAAACTTTGAGAAAATCCAAAAATATTTCTTGCTTAGGCGCTGCATCTTCCATATTACGCTTCACGCTCCTGCCTTCTTTAACTTTTAGGGAAAATGGAGATATTACATACTTGTGGAGGAGGCAGAGGAGTATGAGAGGGCGAGCAAGACTGGTCGCCTCAATAAGGTAGCCCACCAGGCGATGGCAGCTGTAAACCAGTACAACCCGAACTATGACTATGAGTATCATCCAGGCCAGCTATCGCCATAGACCAACTTAGGCCAAAAGCCTAAGCTTGCGAGAGGACGTATTTTTCACCGACATTACATTCATGCATCACACATTCATTCTAGTTGTCGGTGTCATCCTTTTTCTTTGTATAATCCATGCTATTTTTATTTCTCTTTCTTCTTGTGTGTTTGACAAATTGCGAAAACCCAAATATAATTCTCGTTTCTTTTTGGTTTTTCTTTCTAGTTTTATTTGTTTAGTAGTTAGTAATATTAAAAGAAAACCAAAAGATTTCTCATTCTTGTTTTGCTTGTTGGGAGTTTTCCCGTGTATATAGTTTTTCTCATTTTTTTCTTTCTCTCATTTTACTTTCCTCAGAGAAACAAAAAGTCCAAAGATATTTCAGTGTGCTTCTTTGTAATTCTTTTCTTTTCTTTGGGCCGTCGTAAGGAGAAGACCACGATGAAAATGTTGAGTGGCTCTCATATGCATTATTATTGATCTAACAAAGAGCCCATATTACCTTGTCTTATCCTTTGAATAAATGTTTACAGATTCCATCTTAGTCCACAACACGTGCTCTCTTATTATTATTCACATCAGTGAGTTGTGCAAGTGAAAGGCAATAATTCCAGCTTTGAATAAAAGCTGGTATGAACTCTACCTGTTTTGTTTTTGTAAATATGTTTAGCTAATCGTTCTTGATTCAACCTATTATGAATAAACATGTTTGCAATGACAATTAGAGATCATACTCACGCATGCCATGCTTAAATAGCTAGGAGTGGTAATGGTTTATCTTGTGTGTCAACATGTTTTTAAAATGGCTATTGATACGTCTCCAATATATCTATAATTTATGAAGTATTCATGCCATGTTTCTAACAATTTCATATGGTTTTTTATGATTTGATTAGAACTAACCCGGACTGACGCTGTTTCTAGCAAAACCATTGTGGTGTCGTTTTTTGTGTAGAAATAAAAGTTCTCGAAATGGGCTGAGAATTTACGGTGATTTTTATGGACCAAAAGAGACCCCCGAAGCACAAGAGCTAGGCCAGGAAGTCGACGAGGAGTCCACAAGCTATCTAGGCGCACCCTACCCCCCAAGGAGGGTGCTCCGGGCTTGTGAGCCTCTCAGGCACTCCCTTCACATGAGACTGACGCCAAAAATTCTTGTAAATATCCAAACCTCTGAAAAGAACAGTAGATAGGAAGTTCTGCCACCGCAAGCTTCTATAGCCATGAAAAATCAATCTAGGCCCTCTTCGGCACCCTGCCGGAGGGGTCCATCATCACCGGAGGCCATGGAGGAGGAAGCCGGAGGGGGCCATTATCACCATGGAGGCCAATGACTAGAGGGAGAACCTCTCCCCAGCTAGGGCGGAGGCCATGGAGGACGAATTACAAGGGACAAACTCTCTCCCCCTCTCTCTCGGTGGCGCCGGAGTGCCGCCGGGGGAACCATTCGCGGTGATCGTCTTCATCAACATCACCTTCCTCATCTCTTTTAAGCGGTCCACTCTCCCGCACCCTATTGTAATCCCCTACTTTAACATGATGCTTTATGCCACATATTATGATCAAATTATGTGTTGCCATCCTATGATGTTTTGAGTAGATTTTTTTTGTCTTTTGGGTTGATTAATGATCTAGATTGGTTTGAGTTGTAGATTTTATTTTGGTGTTGTCCTATGGTGCCTTCCGTGCTGCGCACACGTGAAGGATTACCGATGTAGGGTGTTGCAATACGTTCAAGAATCGCTTATAGTGGGTTGCTAGAGTGACATAAGCTTAAACACGATTAAGGGGGTTGTTGCGTATGGGATAAAGGGGACTTGACACTTTAATGCTATGGTTGGGTTTTACCTTAGTGATCTTTAGTAGTAGCAGATGCTTTCTAGAGTTCCAATCATAAGTGCATATGATCCAAGTAGACAAAGTATGTTAGCTTTGCTTCTCCCTCATATAAAATTGCAATAATGATTAATGATGTTGATAACAATTGCCTAGGATAATTCCGCACACCGATCCATCATTGTCCCAGACTCGCTATTTATAATATATAGTAATATATTCTAACTTTATGTTAACATTACCTATTTTTATATTTTAGTTCTCTGATATCATGCAAAGCTATCATCTCGTACCCACAACGTAGTTTTATTTCTCGTTTCTAGATGGAAGCAAATGTTCGGTGTACGTAGAGTCGTACGAGTGGTAGATAGGACTTGAGAGAATATTGATCTTACCTTTAGCTCCTCGTGGGTTCGACACTCCATACTTATCACTTCCACCTTTGGAA
This sequence comes from Triticum dicoccoides, assembly GCF_002162155.2. Taxonomy (NCBI): domain Eukaryota; kingdom Viridiplantae; phylum Streptophyta; class Magnoliopsida; order Poales; family Poaceae; genus Triticum; species Triticum dicoccoides. The sequence goes on from NC_041392.1 coordinate 351,964,916, forward strand.
ATTACTATGATGATTCTTTGCACTTGGGGATTATCAAGCTCTTTTCTAGCGCTGTTGCCGGGGAGCAATAGAGTGGGGTTGATATTCTCATGTGTGTTTGTTTACTTTCTTCACTATGTAGATTTTGTTTTCACTTTTGTTTTTGTTTTCTTTAGTTGTGGGTGAAACAAACAATTTTTTTAATGAATGCAAAATACAAAAAAATTACTTGCCTCTTATGCCTAAAAACTCTTTCAAAAAGAGAAGTGATTGGAAGGTTATGGATTGGAGAAGTGAGGGTCGACCTTGAACACTTGTGTTCATGCTCATGGGAAAAATGTATAATTTTTCATGGAAGTTTCTCAAAAATAATCATCCCCTTGTATATATCCATTGTATTATAACAATAATGTGCCAAGTTTTGCCTTTAGGATGATTAGATTGCTTGTTTGTTATGTGCGGTGCAAAAATAGAAACTTTTGCGCCCAGTAATAGAATTGATCTGAGATGTTGGAACATGATAAATTCTTGAATTTGTTACATAGCACTTCTATGCAAATTATTTATTTTGTCCGAATTTTTCATAATTTTTGGAGTTACAAAAGTATACGAAATTTCCAGATTGCTACAGACTGTCCTGTTTTTGACAGATTCTGTTTTCTATGTGTTGTTCGCTTTT
>NC_041392.1:351966083-352060577 GCF_002162155.2 Triticum dicoccoides
AGTAGATATAATGATAATTTGAAATTGTAGTGAGTTTACAACAGCACCTATGAAAGTGCAACTAATCCCTATGTGGTTTTTGTAAATATTAACAACGTATAGCTCATTGAAGTAATATCCATTCAAGATAATATATGTAGAAAGTTCAATGATTGGCATGGCATGGACTAGAGATGTGGACCCCTCAAAATTCTAAGGACACATATTGGCACAAGCTCAAGACTCTACATTTTCATTTTAGTGATCCAAAATCACACTGAGTCGATAGGAAAAGCCAATACTATTAAAAGGGGTTAAGGTGTTGCTTAATGGCTTGCTTGCTCAAAATGCTTACTGATATGCTCCAAAAGCCCTCAACCACTTTCTCATTTTCCACATTTGTCCGAAACAAAAGTCAAACTCAGCCCCATCGATCTGATCTATCTAGCGTCACCGAGTTCATTTGACATAGCCATATCCAGAACCCCTAAGCAGTTCGGTCTCACCGATAGGGATCCCGGTCTCATCAAGATGGGATTGCAAACTCTCTATTTCCCTTCGTAATGTTTTGGTCTAACCGAGATGAGTGATCGGTCCCATCGAGTTCGCAATGCAAACTCTCTGTTTCCTTTTCATAACGTTTCGGTCTCACCAAAATGAGCGATCGGTCCCACTGAGTTTGCCTAACCAACTCTCTGTTTGCCTGTTACTGAAATCGGTCTCACCCAGTTCATGTAATGGGTCTCACTGAGATAAAGTTATGCCCTAACCCTAACAAAATTGGTCCCGCCGAGTTGATTGTGTCGGTCCCACCGAAATGCCTAACGTTCACATTTTGAACTAAATCGGTCTGACCGAGTTTCACTATTCGGTCCCACCAAGTTTGGTAAATTGTGTGTAACAGTTAGATTTTGTGTGGAGGCTATATGTACTCCACCCTTGAGAGCCATCAGAATGTGCCTACACTTCTAGCATTCATTTTCAGAGAGAGAACCACCTACTCATGTGTTAAGACCAAGACATTCCAATCCAACCACAAGAATCTTGATCTCTAGCCTTCCCCAAGTTGCTTTCCACTCAAATCATCTTTCCACCATATACAAATCTGTGAGAGATAGTTGTGTGTTGGGGAGACTATCATTTGAATCACAAGAGAAAGGAGTTCATCATCAACATACCATCTATTACCTTTTGGAGAGTGGTGTCTCCTAGATTGGTTAGGTGTTACTTGGGAGCCTCCGTCAAGATTGTGGAGTTGAACCAAGGAGTTTGTAAGGGCAAGGAGATCGCCTACTTCGTGAAGATCTACCCAAGTGAGGCAAGTCCTTCGTGGGCGATGGCCATGGTGGGATAGACAAGGTTGCTTCTTCGTGGACCCTTCGTGGGTGGAGCCATCCATGGACTCGCGCAACCGTTACCCTTCATGGGTTGAAGTCTCCATCAACGTGGGTGTACGATAGCACCACCTATCGGAACCACGCCAAAATCACCATGTCTACATTTCGTTTGCTCCCCTCAAACTCCTCCGATTTACCTTCATATGCAATGATTTACATTCCGCTGCTATACTCTTAGAATTGCATGTGTAGGTTGATTGCTTGACTTGTGATAAATTGCTAAAATCTGCCAAGTCTTAAAACTGGGAAAAGGCTAGATTTTTATTTGGTAAAGTAGTCTAATCACCCCCTCTAGACATACTTTCGATCCTACAAGTCGTATCAGAGCTTTCGTCTCCATTTACCTTGATTTCCATAGCTTTGGTAATCATAGCCTTGGTTTCACAACCTAGGATAGTATCTCATCTAGCGAGGGAAATTACCACTGTAGAGGTCCTTACTTCGATGGTACTAATTTTGCTAGTTGGAAGCATAAGATGAAAATGCATATTCTTGGACATAACCCCGCCGTTTGGGCTATTGTGTGTATTGGCTTGCAAGGTGAATTCTTTGATGTGAGAGAACCAAATCGTGAAGCTACTGGGGAAGAATTGAAGATGCTGCAATACAATGCTGAAGCTTGTGATATCCTCTTCAATGGATTGTGCCCCGAAGAATTTAACAAAATCAGCCATCTTGAGAATGCAAAGGAAATTTGGGATACTTTGATTGATATGCACGAAGGTACCATGTCACACCCTGCATTTTGTAACACTTCATTTGCATTATTAGAGCATGGAAATTTGGACCAACAAAAAACTTTTGCATTGTTTGGCTTTTTATTTTGGAGTTGGTTTTTCTCTCTGTTATTTTTCTAGTGCTCTTTAAAGTCAACTACTCCACCTTCTGTACTTCATCTCCTTGGCCCAAACTTCTGCCCAATGATCATGCCATGTGTATAGTACAATATAGTATTTTCTTACAAAAATAATTTGGCCAAAAAGTATTTTCTAAAATTAGATTTCCAAAAACCCTTGAATTGAGATTTGCACTGCAAGTACTTAATTAAGGGCAGCAAAAATATTTCCAAAAGTATTTTTGACTCCTATTAGATATAGGATACCCATAAACCCCAAAAATATAATTTTAAAAGTTATTTTCCTATTTTATTGAAAGGCTTTTTCTTAAGGCCAGAAATGGTCTTTAATAGGGAAAAATTATTTTGTTGATTCAAAAATATTTGACAAAAATCAGGGAAACTCAGTGGGAATATATTTCCCATATATAAGAGTTTCAACACATGGTCATGTTCAAAATATTGGACAAAACCTCCCAAAACCATTTCTGCCCATTTCAAGGATTTGAAATATTTCTACAGGAAATATTTCCATAAAAATCCAAGAAAACTCCAGCAAGTCACAAATGCATATTGTGATGATCTTGCAAAGCCTCACTTCAATCAAGGTCATTTTGGTCCACCAAAATGCCCCATAACCCTTTCTGTTCAGAACCTAATTTGAACAAGTTTGTACTACCAACTTTCTCTCCTTGACCTCAACTTTTGTGAGCATGTTCAAATCCCCAAATGATGACACTACACCAAGTGGTGCATCAAGGAGAATGGATTTGCATGACTAGATCTTGGAAAACCCATTTCTGTTGATTTCTAGGGTTTACCAAATTTACACTGGCAACTTTTCCCAAATGAGCTCAAATTTGGTGGAAAAACCTATTTCTAAGTGTCATTCCATCCTGTTAAATATCATGGCTATTGGAGTTCATTTTCTTTCCCAAACCAACAACAAACACCTTCTGCCATTTTTCCAAAAACACCATTTTGACCACTAAAACTGTTCTCCTTGAGCTCAACTTTTTACCACAGCCCCTCCTAGACCTCCTCGACCTCCAGTAACAATGGCTGCACCTCAGATCAATGATGGAGGGGTGAAACCACTTCATTTACCCCTCTGGACAGCCCCTGTACCCCTCTTCCTCACCTCCCTCCTCACTCCAGTGGCCATCCATGGCATCAAATGCTTCCTCCCCTTTCTTTACTACTCCCTAGCACTACTGGACACAAGTGGCCGTGCCCACTTCCCCTTTTTTATGCCATGGCATGCCATTTGGGCGCTCTGGAGCGCTCTATAGTGCGCTCCCGCACTGTAGCCGCCCCCTTCCAACCGCCTCCGGCCACCTCGGGCCTCCCCAGCGTGCCCGACAATGCGCCTCGACGTCCGCAACACGCCACGATGTTGTCCCCTTCCTCTCTCCTCCTCCCCGCGCCTCTGCGCTAGCAAACAGAGGCCGCCCGAGCGCGCCAATTGCGTGGCTCACATGCGCGCGTCTCTGACCCCTTCCCGCTCTCTCCCTTAGCTTCCCTCGGTGTAGTCCACGCCCAGGAACACCCCAGACACGGCGCCAGCTCCTCTCGAGCCCTGTGGTGACGAGCAGGAGCTCTCCGATGCACGAGTCCATGACACCTCGCCGTTCGCCTATTTAAAGGCATCCCTGAGCCCTTTTCTCCTCACCACTCGCTCTCTCCACCACCAAAACCTCCCCCTGCACCCCCAGTTCCTCTCCAGAGCCGCCCGAGCTCGAGATCGAGCTCGAGCTCCGCCGCTTTGGCTCACCGGAGTTTGCGAGGTATAGGCCTCCCCCGCTCCTCCTCTGCCTCGATCTGGAACCCCTGCATCCTACTGATCATTTCCCCTCTCTCCCCCGCCTTGTTTGCAACCGGAGTCGGCCGGAACCATCGACACCCGAAGCTCCTCCGCCGCAAGACCTCGTCGCTGGCAAACCAGGCAACTCCGTTGACGTCCACCACCTCCACCCAAACGGCGACATGACGCTGAGCCCAGCCGTGCCCTCGCCCGACCCCGCCATGCCCTGCATCGTCACCGGTGAGCTCGCTGGCTGCCTGAACTCAGGGTTAGGGATGACAGGCGGGCCCCGCCTATCAGCCTCTCCCCTCCATCGCCCCCTCTCTCTCGCTGACGCCTGGGCCCCGCCCATCAGGTTTAAACCTGGCGCACGCGCGTGCACCAGTGCGCTGGGCCGCCTCGCTGGCTGGGCCTGCTGCCCTGCGGCTGTTCTGGCCGAGCAGGCACAGGGCCCTTTTTCTTTTTCTTTTCTGTCATTTTTCCAAAAATTCTATAGGACAGAATATATGTCCAAATGAATTAATTCCAATTCCTAAATTCCTAAAATATTGCAACCTATTTAATGGTGCAACTTTCATTCCAATCCAACAACCTTTTCTTCACTATAAATATTTAAATGTGATTTTAAGCATTTAAATATGCCTTTGTAAACCCATGTCTCCTATTCTGCTACACCAAGTCCAAAACTAGGAATTTTCCCCTTCTTAGTTTTCAACCTAGTATTTTACAAAAATGAGTTGACATTTTTCTGAGCACTTTGGTTTTTCTGTTTTATTATTGCCTTATTTTTCTAGTTATTATTTTGCGACGATAGATTGCGTTGCTGACGAAGGAGTTGGACCTGAAGACTTTGAAGACCCAGAAGACCTTGTTGAGCCAAGCAAGCAGCCCTTTGACCATGTCTATGAACCCCTTATTATGCATTTCATGTAGCACTTTATTATTGTTGCATAGGAATCATGATGAGGTGGAACCACTTTGATGGTTTGCCTTTGTTACTTCCTCGTTGATACTTGCATTGTGCATGACCCTACCTCCTTATGAGGGTTATGCCGGTGGGAGCAGATAGGATGCTAAAGTAGTGCTATGCAAAAAGGGACGGGAATATGCATGGTGATGGAGACATAGCATTTTCAAAAGACTTTTCGAAAACCCCATCGGGTGACACTTATGCCCGGGGGAGATGATGAGTTGGGTAGCCACTTGATGACGAAGTGGTGTACTGAGGCAAGTGTGTGTTGTTTTCAAAATGGATTGGTTTAAGTTGCGACCGTTATTCCAACCTTACATGCGCAACCACTCTACCCTTATATGGGAAAGGGCATTATTGATTACCTAGGCCGATACTAGCTTGGAGCCCGCATTACTAGTGACGGGGGAGAGTTGGTGCTCTCTCTCGGGACGGGGTCGTGCCAGGTAGGGCGGCCAAGAACATTTTTATGGGGCACCGGACACACCGTTGGTACCCCGTGCCAGTGGTATGTGATGAATACGGGAGCGAGGCTCCACAATTTTAAGTTCTGAAATGTTGGGCACGGGGGTTACTACCAATTGAGTGGACTCCATGTTAGTGTCGTCTAGGGAAACATAGTGATCGGGTTCTTACCCCGGGTACTTGAGGTACTGCGGGTCGTGGATGACACGGAAGTTCCCCGGATCTTGTGGGTAAAGTGTGCAACCTCTGCAGATTGTAAAACTATTCAAATAGCCGTGTCCACGGTCAAGGACAGTTGGGTAACCGCTCTTGGGCTACATCCACTTGTTTACAAACCAGTGTGTGTTGGATAAGTGGGAAGAACTACTTGGGTCAAGTCAAGGACTTGACATAATTGAGTTGGGTTGGTGCCCGCTCTATTTATGTTGATATCTGTAACCTGTCCTCATGGTTACTTGAATTCTCCTGATGCATGTCTTATGAGTGGTCGAACTTGTCATTGCACTCAAAACTAGCTTTCCGCAAAAATTTACCTATATCATGCATTGTTGTATCTTGAACCAGAACATGGGTTGCTTGCGAGTACATTCAAAGTACTCATTGGCTTGCCACTGGTTATTTAATTGGCCAGGCATGGAAGAACAGGAGTTCAAAGAAGAATTCTGTGGAGACGAACATGCGAACTAGGACGCTTCCCAGTCAGAATGCCTGTAGGGTTAAGGCAGATGGCATGGGTTCTACTTATCGACGAAGATTTCCGCTGCTTGTGTTTCATTTGATGTTCAGCCCTTAAGGCTTTATCAATGTAAGGCTTGACCATAATGGTCATAATTTGTGCAAGATGATATATATGGATGTAAGACTCTCGTTATTCATCTTCTGTGTGTTCAGTGAGCATTGATCTCTGGGATCACTATACACGTGCATTCGGTGATCACGACTTATGAGTCGGGGTCCCCACAGAGCTGGTATCAACGCCATCCTGACTGTAGGAAGCCTTAGTTAGCATGGGCGTTAGTTAGCTTGAGACCATCTAAACTTCTCTTCTTTTCTAAAGCTTACCCCACCCAAGATATATTCCCCTTATTGACCTCTCCCATTCAACCTTTGTAGATGGCTGTCGTACCCGAAGACTTCCTGACCATCGGATTTCCCGTGCTTCTCGAGGATAGCCTCAAGAAGTGCCAGTTTCACCGAGCCCCCATTTTCACCTACCATGAGCATTGGATCAATGACACCGAGACGGAGTATCATGTGGAAGTAATCGTGAAGGCTAATGACTCTCCAACAAGCTGGTTCTTCGAGGGACCCCAGATGGCAACGCTGGTTCTTGTCGTCGAGACGGCAACCCTCAAGGCACTCACCCGCCTCCGAGACCTTCTTCCAGAGATGGCAGACGAGTTGGCAACCCGCTTCTTGCCTTATCGGAAGGAAGGTGAGGATGAGGACAGTGCACCAGCTCCACCATTAGAAGAAGGACTTCCACTCCGATTCCAGACCTACTTCAGCCTTTGTGCCGATAGTTTGGCACAACACTTGGCCTCAGAATCGATGAAGCTCCGAAAGGAACTTCATGAGACCAAGGCACTTCTTCGCCAAGCATAAGATAAGACGGATAGGATCAAGAAGGAAGGTGCTTCCTTTGGTCAACCCGCAATCGCATATAGAGGCGGAAGACCCCCAAAGGATGGAGAACCACCACAGCAACACCGCATGAGCGCAAAGGAATACCGCAAGCTCTTCGCACCACCGGCAAAGCAACGCCGTGTTGAGCTCCTTCCCTCCCCCACCCCTTCAAGTGAAGAATAAAGTTAGGCCACCGATAACAAGGAGGAAGACACAGAAGAGCCAGACTACGCGACCGAGCATTCCACCACTTAGGCATCATTCGCAACCCGAATATGCCCGTTAGTAACCCCTACGGTAGGATAGATCGTGTACCCCTATGCGAAGTCGAGTCCTTGTAATGGTTCATATGAAACCATGTAGTGTTGTGTTTGCTTTGATATGTTTGATGGACGTCATGCTTTCCTTCGGGAACTTGTAAGCGACCACATCACCCATTTGGATTTCAATGAATGTGTTTGGCCTTTTTGGCCCTTGCATGAAAACAATTGGTGTCATACCAACCCCATTACTAGGCATCCCGTCTATATTGCTTTTCCCATCTTTCCCAATCATGAGACCTTGATCGCTCCAACAGGATGCCTGTTGTAACTCGTACTGGTACCTCTACCCAGCAGCAAGAAGCCGGAGAAGGAGCCAGTCAGGAGCAAACCCAAGGACAAGTTCCACCACCGCCACCACCTCCAAACATGGACATGGCTCAGCTTCTCCAAGCCTTCCTAGAGGAACGCCAAGCCAACACTGCAGCCCTCCAGATGATTGCTCAAGCTTTCAACCGCCAGCCGGCGGGAAACGGCAATGGACGTTCCACGTTGGTGGAGTTCAAGAAGCATGCACCACCCACCTTCATCGAGACTGCTGAACCCCTGGATGCAGACGACTGGGTCCGCACCATTAAGGATCTGCTGGAACTAGTCGGATGCACTGAGGACCGTGAGAAGGTGGCATATGCTGCTCACTGTCTCGGGTGAACTGCTAGAGCTTGGTGGGATGGATTCAAGGCCATGCATGCTGAGTGAAACATCACTTGGAATGACTTCAAGGCAGAATTCCGCAAAGCCCACATTCCTTCCGGAATCATGGCCATCAAGAGGCATGAGTTCCGAGCCCTGAAGCAAGGTAGTAGCACTGTCAAGGAGTACATGCAGAAGTTCAGTGTTCTCTCAAGGTATGCCCCTGAAGATGTCAGCACTGATGCTGCCAAAAGGGAGCGCTTCATGGAAGGCCTTAACCAGACTCTGCAGTACTCGCTTGTTGTGTGTGACTACCCGACCTTTCCTGATCTGGTGAACAAGGCACTCATGCTTGAAGACAAGCGACGTGCTTTGGATGATACCCGTAAGCGCAAGATGATCAGCAAGGGTAGCTCCAGCAACCAGAAGCCTCGCCCGTGGCAGCCAGCCCCGGTCAAGCCAACCTATCAGCAGCCAAGAGCTCCTTCACCCCGCACCAACTATTCACCCCAGCAGTATGCCAACCCCAGGCCAGCTTACAACAACCCCAATAACAATGCCGGCAAGAGTAGTAACCCCAACCAAGTCACTTGCTTTGGATGTGGTCAGCCAGGACACTACTCCAAGAATTGCCCCAACAAGAAGCCAGACGCCCCGCGCCCCAATGCGCAGGACCCAGGACAAGGTCGTGGAATGCCACTAAGGAACCAAGCTCCCCGCAACCCGCCCAACAACGGCAGGGGTCGTGTGAATCATGTCACTACTGAAGAAGCCCGGGAAGACCCGGACGTCGTGCTGGGTACGTTCCTTGTCAACTCAACACCTGCAACTGTCTTGTTTGATTCTGGAGCCACACATTCATTTGTCACCCAAAGATTTGCATTAAAAAGTGGCATGACCCCTACACCCCTGAATAACCCTATGGTGGTACAAACCCCCGGAGCAGAGATGAGAGCCAAGATAGGATGTAAAGGAGTCGGGATTGTCATTAATGGGGTATACTTCCAAGCAGACCTTATCATCTTAAGATCGCAAGGCTTGGATGTGATCTTAGGAATGAATTGGCTCATCAAGCACCAAGGCTTGTTAGATTGTTCCAACCGGACCGTCACTGTGACCAATGACCAAGGAGTCGAAGTTAAGTTTGCTCCCAACCCCTCCTCTGCTCAAGGCGCCCAAGTCAACTGTCTGTCACAAGTTGGACTGGAGCAAGTGCCGGTTGTCGGGTGGTAGGTGCGACATATGCCAACGGGTGGCTTATCGTTGTGGGAGCCAGTAAGACGTCGCCGGTGCCTGGAAACGGGATGAGGCAAAGACATGCACGCCGGCGAATCTTACCCAGCTTTGGGGCTCTCCGTGGAGATAACACCCCTACTGCTGCTCTACGGGGTCTCCGCATGATCACTAGATGGACAAGTGGCTACACAATGCTCCTTGAGCTGTTTGGTGGGAGGAGGAAGAAGGGCATGGCTAGCTTGCTTCTTCTCCTGGTGTGGTGTCTAAAACTAGCTGAGGGTCCCACCCTTTGCATGGGTGCCCCGAGGGGTTTATATAGGCCTACCCCCCGGGGGTACAATGGTAATCCGACTGGGCGCGGGGCCCAGCTGTCTGTGACTGCGCTCGCCGGCTTCTGCGCCGGCTGCTGGGGCCCGCCGACTGGTGGGTCCCGCCGACTGCCGACCCCTTGGTCGACAGGCAGGCCCCACTGGCCAGGGCCTGGTCGGCGGCTGGTTACTGTCACCCCATCTTGGTGACGTAGGCTTCATCATGGTAGGCGTGGCTATAGTGTCACCGCCCGGCGGGCGATTGCTGTAGCCTCACCACGTCTTGTCTTCTTAATGGGGCGTCTCCTTCGAGGGAGGCGGCAAGCCGGCTGCGGGGAGCCGGCTCCGCCTTGGGCCGACTAGGGGAGGCATGGCCGCCTCCGGGTGTCTCTCTGCCCGAAGGGGACCACCGTCCGTGGGCCGTACTGGTAGCCCGTCGTGGATGACATCAGGGGCAATGTGGCAACAGTGTCGCGCCGGACGGGTCAAGGCCACCCATATGGCGCACTGTGCCAGGCGTGCTCCGGGATTCGGGGGTGGCTGGCCTCACTGTAGCCATGCCCCGTCGCATCGCCGTTAGGTGGGTGCAAACTTTGAGGGTACGGTCTCGACCGCTTTATGGGAGCCGGCTTCTTGGAGTCGGCCTTCTCGCGGCCGGCTTCTCGAAGTCGGCCCTCCCATGGCTTTCTTCATGAGGGATAAAGTCAGGCCGCCTTCCGAAAGCCGGCATGGGTGACAGCCAGCAAGGGGAAGGCGGCCCCATGTCTTGGATTCTTGAGAGCCGGACGGGCTCGTAATTTTTTCAGAAGGGCCAGGGGAAAGCCGGCTAGGCTACCCATGGCTATTTACTCCGACAGTAGTCCCCGAAGCTGAGCGAGCTTCGAGGCTGATAAGGGACGAGAAGCTTGGTCAGCTTCCTATCCTGCGGGGCCAGCTTTGCTTGTGCGTGCCGACTTCAGAGAGCTCCGGTTCTTGTAGGCGGGAACGCGGGCCACGTGGCGAGGAAATCCTGCCAACGCACGCGCGCGACGGGACTTCGCCGCAGGCCCGGGCCCGCCACTCGCAGGCCACGGTCCGAGCACGGATCTTCTGTGGCCCACATGGACCACTCGCCTTCCCGCGGCGGTTTTACTTTGCCGTTAGGGCGTAATAAACGCGGGACGTGGGGGAGTGGGCACGATCGATCCCCACGTTTCCCCACGCCGCCCCTCCTCGACTCCGCCACGCGAGCCTATAAGTTGGGGGAGGAGGGGGAGCGACAGAGGTTCGCACGCTCTCTCTTGCTCCGCCCCTTCTCGTCCTACTTTCTTCCTCTCGTTGCCGCCGCAGCCTCCCATCTCAGCGCCGGCGCGCCGCCACATCGTCTTGCTCCCATGGCGCTGTCGAGCTCGTGGGACGGCTCCAACGTCCATGAGGACCACGTTGAGTTCCTCTGCCAGACTCGGCGCCTGCCCGACGCCAACCTCATGCGGGTCCACCTGGCACCGGAGACGGAGGTCTCGCCGAGACCGGAGGAGGGCGAGCAGGTCGTCTTCCGCTCGCACTTCCTGCGCGGCTTCGGCCTTCCGGCGAGCGGATTTCTGCGCTCCTTCCTCGAGTTCTACAACCTTCAGCCGCATCACCTCACGCCCAATGCGGTGATGCTGCTGTCGGCCTTCGTCTCCCTCTGCGAAGGTTTCTTGGGGCTGCTCCCCACGCTGGAGCTCTGGGGGGAGTTCTTCCAGAGCAAACTCGGCACCATCGTCGCAGGCGTGCCCGCCCCCTGCGGGGCCTTCATCGCCATGAGGAGGGCAGACGAGAACAACCCGTTCCCGCCCATCCCCCTGATCCAGTCGGTGAAGATCTGGCAGAAGTCGTACTTCTACGTGAAGAACGTCACCGAGCAAGGAGACTACATCAACCTGCCGGCTTACGTAGCCGGCCCGCCGGCTGGGAGGCAGCCCTCATGGAGTTTCCGGCCCCGGTCGCTGTCTCAGGCCGGGAACGCTGCCGTCTCCCGTCTTCGGGTAATGATCCAGTCGGAAGGCCTGAGCGGGGCCGACTTGGTGGCCGCCTTCGTGGAGCGCCGGATATCTCCTCTCCAAAGTCGGCCCCACATGATGTGTCAGATGAGCGGCCGCTTCGACCCAAGCCGGCTGAGCACCAGGGAGATGCCTCATGCGGAGGTATCGTACATGGTAAATTACATCTCCAATTGCAAGCTCGCCGAAGACTGGCGATACGGCAAGGCGCCATATTCTCGCGCCAACCCTCCGCCCGTGGTAAGCCGTCCTCTCTTTCTTCTTTTCGTTGGTAGCCGACTTTATGATGGCCGGCTTTTGATCGGCCGGTTCTTCTTAGCAGAACCCCCTTCTCCCGCCGACGACCGGGGCAGCGGGGATAGAACGCCAGTACGCCCCCGACGGCATGGCGGATGATGTCGACGACCCGGATTTGGGGGAGGCCGCCATGGAAGACGCCGTCGTGGGGGACGACGCCGAGCCCGGGGGCTCAAGGCTTACCGCCAGCTTCGAGGACTGGCCGGATGATGCTGAAGCCGAAGTCACCCCGCGTTGCCAGCCGACGGCCGACCATCAGGGCGCGGGCTCGTCCATCGCGCCGGCTGCAGGCGGCGGCGCACAGAAGCGCCAGGCCGCTTCAGGCCTCTTTGGCAGTCGGCCGAAGAAGTCCAAAGCCTCCACCGCGGCGGCCAAGCGAGATGAGGCGGCTGCGAAAGCGGCCCGCTTCCGCAAGGCGGTGAAGCAGCCTCAGGCGGTCTCAGCGTAAGTCGTTGATTGCTTTGTCGCATGCTTTGCATCGTTCTCTCTTGTTCGAAAATTCTTCTTAACCCTTTCCTGCTTGCTGGACAGGGCGCCGCTTTCCCTTGAGCGGGGTCCGGGCGGCTCCGTGGTGGGGCCGGCTGGAGGGTCTTCGAGCTCCCGCCGCGTGGACCCCCGCGCCGACCTCAGGGAGGCCACGGAGCAGAACGCCCGCGAGGCGCGTGAGGAGTGTGAGGTGGCGGAAAAAGCGGCCGCCCAGGCGGCGAGGGAGCAGGCCGACGCGGCGGCCAAGGCCCAGGCGGAGGCGGCGACCGCCGGGACGGAGGCGGAGGGCTCGCGCGACCAGCCTCCGCTGCTCGCCATTCCCCTCCGAGCCGTGGCCCCTGACACCCCATTGCCCTTGGCGGAGGAGATCGTCCAAGACCCGCCGCTGACAGAGAGGAGGGAGGACCCCGTGTTCTTCGCGGGGAGAGCGCCGCCGGCAGCGCCAACCAGGGCGGGCCAAGGCGGCCAATCGTCGGTGGCGCTAGAGGAGCCGGCCGGGGGTGAGCCGGAGGGCGGAGCCGGCCTCGAGGTGGAGCCGGTGACACGTCGGCGTGCAGGGGGAGGCGCCGCTCCGCCAGAGTCACGCCGAGTCGCGGGCGTAGGCCAGTCGGCGGAGGATCTGGAGGCGGCCAGCACCGCCACGTCCGAGTGGACTCCCATCAGGGGGACTGGCGAGCTAAATGTGGCGGCTCAAGGGGTCCGGAGCCGGCTTCAAGCTCAAGCCGCCCTGCTGCAGCAGTTCACCCAGGAGTTCCTGTCGACGCGAGCCGCCATCCGGGTAAGTCCTTCATTCTTGGCCGCTTTGATCTCTTGATTTCTTCCGTGGGGGCGCGTCAGTGCACCCACTGGGTGTAGTCCCCGAGATTCGGGCTGACTGCTGCACAGTCGGGTCGGATCTTTCTTGACGACTTTCTTATTTTTGCTTCCTGTCTGAACTTCCAGGAATATCACAACTCCCGTGCTGCCGCCTTCAACTCCCAGGCCCGGGAGTGGAGTCGGAGGACCGACGACCTGGCGGACAGCCGAAGTAAGTGTTTGATCGTTGTCTGTCTTCCTCTGGGGGCGCGTCAGCGCACCCACTGGGTGTAGTCCCCGAGATTCGGGCCGACTGCTGAGCAGTCGGGTCGGATCTTCCTTGACGACCTTTTCCTTATTGGTTTTTCTTCTTCTTTGTCTTCAGGGGCCAACGCCGACTTGAGGAAGGAGCTCGGCAAAGCGTGGGCCGCCCTTCATACCAAGGATGCTGAGTACGTAGCCTTGGTCCAGGAGCGTGACCGCCTGGCCAAGAAGCTGGCCGACCAAGAAGGAAGCCACAAGGCGGCCCTGCAGAAAGCGCGGGATAGCGAGGCCGCCCTGAAGGCAAAGTTTGAGACCGAGGCGGCGAGCTGGGCTGAGACTCGGCGGGCACTGGATGAGGGCTTCAGCCGCATCGAGGACTTGATCGACGGTAAGCCGCCTTCCTCGCTCCTCTCCTGCCCCTTGCCGCCTGGTTCTTGACCTAACTTGTGCTGCTGCCTATTTTCTTGTGCAGATGACTTTCCCGGCTACTCCGCCTCCGCCGCCCAAACCATCGAGGCCCATCGCGAGGCGCGCCATCAGGCGGGGGCCAACATCGCGCCAGACGCGAACCGGACGCTTGAGGAGCAGCTTTTGGCTGTCCAGGTGCGGCTGCAGCCGGCCCATCGGATGCTTCGCCGGCTCCAATGTGCCGGGGCGCAGGTGTTGGCCGCCCTCTGGCCCGGCGAGACGATCCCCCGCACCCCAAGCCGGACTGCCGACTGGCTGGAGGTCGCAGTCGGTCGCTTTGAGGCTTGGAAGGCGTCGGCGGCCCGCCTCGGAGCCGGGCGGGCGTTGGAGTTCATTCGGGCTTGGTACCCAGGGCTGAGCCTGGACCAGCTGCGCACTTGGCGGATGGAGGCCGACGCGGAGCTGGAGGAGGTGAGGCCGGCTATCGCCCAACATGCTTCGACGATCGCTGAGTGCACCGACATCAGTGTTTTCGCACCCGAAATCGACGATGATGGTATTGCCCAGCCGGAGGAGTGGTTTGGGCTGAACCCGGCGGTGGGCGAGGACTCGGCGGAGGAGATCGCCTCCAGCGACAAGGGCGAGGATGACAACGAGGAGGACGGTGAAGACGTCGATCCGGCTGGTGGAACAACTGGCCGACCTCAGGCCGACCGTGCCTCCAGCAACGAGGCGCGTGGAAGCGCGCCCTCTGCGGGAGGCGGTGATCAAGCCGAGGTTCGCCAGCCGGCTGCTCCTTCAGCCGGCACAACCGTCTCCGCCAACCAGCCCGACTCGTCGGTCGCTCCGCCAGCTTGACCTGCCGTCCTTATTTTTCCTGCTTGTTATCTTTTGAACAATTTTTATTAGGTTTTTGCAGTTCCACCCACCGGGGGTGTATCCAAACTATGTTGAATGCTGGCCTCTTGGAGGTCTTTTATGTAAATATTATTATGTGCATGTTTGGTTTCCATTCGCGTATGCTTTTTATCCTTAGGCTTTTTCCTTTGCCGCCTTCCCTCTTTGGGGAGGCCAGTACTCAAGCTTTCTTGGATTGAAGTGAAGTGAATGGAAACCGGCCGGCCGGCTACTTTGGTAGTCGGTCGGTGGTAGGCGGCAAACCGGCTTCCGTTATATTAGTCTGTTGGTCCCTGGCCATTTTTTGTGTGGGCATCCTTTCCTGCTTTGGACTCTTGCCAGCCGGATAGCCGGTTCTTCGAACTGCGACTTTGGCAAGAGCTAAGCCTGGGTGTCGGCACACTACTTGTCTGACCGCGGGTAGGACTTCTAATATAACTCCAGTCGGCTAGTCCCCGGGCCGACTAGTCGAACCCGGTGCTGGACGGAACAAGTAAATGAAATGACAAGGTCATAAGCATGATACTTTTCATTCATAGATAAGAGATGGCAGTCCCCGAGCCCTCCTCGGGGGGCCTATTGTCTCGTACTTAATACAAAAGTTAGCGTGATACATACTGCATTTCAACTGTAAAATATTCGAAGGAGGTTGGCGTTCCATGGTCGTTCCGACTCCTTGCCGGAGTCGTCTCTCTTTCGTGCCTTCGGCTTCTGTGCGTCGATCAGGTAGTAGGAGTCGTTGCCTAAGGCTCTGCTGATGACAAAGGGGCCCTCCCAAGGGGCTGAGAGCTTGTGCTGGCCGGCTGTTCACTGGATCAGCCGGAGCACAAGATCGCCCTCTTGGAAGGATCTTGGCTTGACCTTCCGGCTGTGGTAGTGGCGTAGGCCCTGCTGGTAGATGGCAGACCGGCTGAGGGCTAACAGCCGGCTTTCTTCCAGCAAGTCGACGCCGTCTTCTCGTGCTTCCTTGGCCTCCGCTTCCGTGTACATGGTTACTCGAGGCGAGTCGAACTCGGTGTCAGTTGGGATGACCGCCTCGGCACCATACACGAGGAAGAAAGGGGTGAAGCCGGTTGACTTGTTTGGTGTAGTGCGCAGGCTCCAGAGGACAGCCGGCAGCTCGTCGAGCCAACAGCCGGCTAAACGCTCCAGTGGTACGACCAGTCGGGGTTTGATGCCGGAGAGGATGAGGACGTTGGCTCGCTCGAGTTGGCCGTTTGACTGCGGGTGGGCGACGGACGCTAGGTCCAGCTGGATACCTTGGGCTGCGCAGAAACGTGCCAAGGCTCCTTTGGCAAAATTCGTGCCATTGTCGGTGACGATGCTGTGTGGCACGCCGTACCGAGTTGTTATGTCTGCGATGAATGTCACAGCAGTTGGCCCATTCAGCTTCTTGATTGGCTTTGCTTCAATCCATTTGGTGAATTTGTCCACGGCGACAAGCGGATGCGTCATGCCACTGCGCGCCGTCTTGAATGGGCCCACCATGTCCAGTCCCCAAACGGCGAAGGGCTAGGTGAGGGGAATGGTCTTGAGTGCCGAAGCCGGCATGTGTTGCTTGGAGCTGAAGAGTTGGCACCCCTTGCAATATTTAACTAATTCTTTGGCGTCATCCAAAGCAGTCGGCCAGAAGAAACCATGGCGGAAAGCTTTGGCGACGAGTGATCTTGAAGCCGCATGGTGGCCGCATTCTCCTTGGTGAATGTCTCTGAGGATTGCAATGCCCTTCTCTTGCTCGACGCACTGTTGGAGGACTCCAGTGACACTGCGCTTGACGAGCTCTCTGTTGAAGATTGCGTATGCTCCGGCTCGACGTTGGACTTGTCTTGCCTCTGTTTCGTCAGCCGGCAGATCTTGGTTTACTAGGAAGTTGAGGATGGACTGGGCCCATGACGGAGCCGCGACTTCTCCTACTGGCAATGTGTCTACTTCCACCAGGGTGGGCGGGCTGGGTGGTGAAATGCTAGAGTCGGCCGCCGGCTGTTGTGCTGGTGCAGTCCCCGGGCCGGCTACGGCAGTCCCCGAGCCGGGTGTGGCAGTCCCCGCGCCGGTTGCCGAAGTCCCTGGGCCGACTACTGAAGCCCCGGAGTCGCCTGCTTGGTTCTTCGAGCCGGACCCGGCCGCGTCGGGGTCAGGCGGCACGAAGATGGAATCGGACTCTAGAAACGGCTTGACGGACGGCTTGAGAAGGCGTTGTAGAGCGACGCCGGTTGGTATTGCTTGTCGAGTGGAGCCTATTCGAGCCAGGGCATCGGCTGGCTCGTTGTCGGCTCGTGGTACGTGGAGGAACTCGCATCCTTCAATGTATCCGCTGAGTTGTTGAACCAGGAAGCGGTAGCTCGCCATATTTGCGTCCTTGGCGTCCCAGTCGCCGAATGATTGTTGGACCACCAAGTCGGAGTCGCCATAACATAGGATCCGGTGAATGCCGAGTTCTTTGGCAAGCCGGAGCCCGTGTATGAGCGCCTCATACTCGGCCACGCTGTTGGAGGCGGCAAAGTGAATCTGCAGCGTGTATCTGAGCTTGTCGCCTTCGGGAGAGGTAAGGACGATGCCGGCTCCCAAGCCAGTGCGCATCTTGGACCCATCGAAGTGCATGCGCCAATGGGTGGAGTCGGGAGCCGGCGGAAGGTATTGGGTCTCGGCCCAGTCGACGAGGAAGTCGGCCAGTGCTTGGGACTTGATGGCGGTGCGGGGCTGGTAGAAGATTCTGTAAGGAGCCAGCTCGATGGCCCATTTCGCCACCCGGCCGGATGCGTCCCGGCTACCTATGATCTCGGCCAGCGGGCGGTGCATACGACCGTGACGGGATGCTCTTAAAAGTAGGGCTTCAGCTTCTTGGCGATGAAGTACACGCCGTAACACATCTTCTGGTAGTGCGGGTAGTTCTGCTTTGAAGCGGACAGCACCTCGCTCAAATAATACACCGGCCTCTGGACCGGCTGGGCTCGGCCTTCTTCTGGGCGTTGGACTACGATGACGGTGCTGACCACCCCGCTGGTTGCGGCAATGTAAAGGAGCATGGGCTCTTTCTCGATCAGTGCCGCTAGGACAGGCGGCGTGGCCAGCATCTTCTTCAGCTCGTGAAAAGCTTGATCGGCCTGGTCGTTCCACTCGAAGTGAGTGCTCTTCTTCATGAGGCGGTAGAGGGGGAGAGCTTTCTCTCCGAGCCGGCTGATGAAGCGGTTCAAGGAGGCCAAGCATCCGGTGAACTTTTGGATGTCTCGAAGCTTGGTGGGGATCGCCATTCTCTCGATGGCATTGATCTTCACCGGGTTGCATTTAATGCCGCGTTCGGAGACCCGGAAGCCTAGGAGCTGGCCGGCTGGCACTCCGAACACGCATTTCTCGGGGTTGAGCTTGATTTGGAACCAGCGTAGGTTCTCAAATGTTTCTTTGAGGTCTTCCAGCAAGGTGCCGCGCTTCTCCGTCTTCACCACAATGTCGTCTACGTAGACGTGAGCGTTTCTACCGAGTTGCTTGAGGAGGCACTTCTGCATGCAACGCTGAAAAGTGGCACCGGCATTTCTTAAGCCGAATGTCATAGTCAGGTAGCAGAAGGCTCCAAATGGCGTGATGAAGGCGGTCTTCAGGCGGTCGTCCGGATCTAGCTTTATCTGGTGATATCCTGAGTAAGCATCCAAGAAACTCAACAGCTCGCATCCGGCCATGGAGTCTATCACTTGGTCAATCCTTGGCAGGGCAAAGGGATCTTTGGGGCAAGCCTTGTTGAGGCTTGTGTAGTCTATACACATGCACCACTTGTTGTTCTTCTTTAGCACGAGGACCGGGTTGGCAAGCCACTCTGGAAAGAAAACTTCCATAATGAAGCCGGCTGCCAGGAGCCGGGCTATCTCCTCTCCCACAATCCTGTGTTTCTCCTCCGATAGTCGGCGAAGGGGTTGTTTGACTGGCTTTGCGTCTTCTCGAACGTGCAGTTTGTGCTCGGCGAATTTCCTTGGAACTCCCGGCATGTCCTTGGGGGACCATGCAAAGACGTCTCGATTCTCACGGAGGAAATCGGCGAGCTCGCGTTCCTATTTGCTATTCAGGCTTGCCCCGATGACGGCAAACCTCTCTGGGTGCTCGGGGTCAAGAGGTATCTTCTTCGTCTCCTTGGCCGGCTGGAAAGATCCTTGAGCATCATGCTCCTTGGGATCGAGGGACATGGCCGACTGCTTGTCGGCTATGGCCACGACTCGGTCCAACATCTTCTTTTCTTCGGCAATCACAAGGGACTCGGCCAGCCGGCTGCTGGCTGTAGCGCACTCGGAGGACTTCTTGTAATCACTAGCTACAGTGATGACGCCTTTGGTGCTTGGTATCTTCATCTTGAGGTATGCATAGTGGGGAACTACCATGAATTTGGCCAAGGCAGGTCGGCCAAGCAATGCATGGTAAGGGCTCTCCAGGTCCACCACTTCGAACCAGATCGCTTCCCGGCGGAAATGCTCCTTGTCCCTAAAAAGTACATCAATCTTGATCTTGCCAATGGGGGCGTAGGACAGGCCGGGTACGATGCCATGGAACACTGTCTGAGTAGGCATGAGCTGCTTAGTCTTGACATTTAGCTTCTCCATGGTGTCACGGTACAGGATGTTGATGCTGCTCCCGCCGTCTATCAGCACGCGGGAGAAGCGGGCAGCGCGTCTTTCCATCGCGAGGGTGGCTTCCAGGACCAGCGCATAAGAGCCGGGAGACGGCATCACCTCTGGATGGTCGGCCCAGCTCCAGCTGATGGGTTTTTCTGACCAATGCATGTGTCCGGCGGGGTTGGCAGCAACCACGCTAACTTCCTGGTGCTCTTGGCGTTTGCTGCGCCGGTCTTCGGGCTGGCTTGTAAAGATGATGTAGGCTGCTTGCTCATCGGGGAATTCGTCGTGCACGGCTCCGACTGCGGGCCGAGCGGCCGGAGGCGGCGGAGGCGGAGGCGGCGCGAGCCCCTTGCCTTTGGAGATATGGGTGAGCCAATGACACTTTAGGGTTGTGTGGTTAGATGGCTTCGCGCCACTGTGGAACTTGCACGGGGCGTCGAGAGTTTGTTCGTAGGAGAAGGCCGGCTGCCAAGCCGGACGGCCGCCCTTGGGCTTCTTGGGCGCGGGTCGCCCTTCAGGCGGCGCGTCTTCGACTGTGGCCACCTGCCGACTGGCGGGAGGCGGCGCGGGGCCCTTGCGCTTGTGGTCGTTCGAGTGGGGGCGTCGGCCGGAATCACCAGCCGGCGTCTTGGGCGCCGGATTGAGTACTTTTCCGGACGCGTCTACGTGGAGCTCGGTCTTCATTGAGGAGTCGGCGGTGGCGTACTTGTCCGCTATGTCCAGAAGCTCGTCGAGGGTAGTCGGCTCATCGCAGAGAAGCTTGTGCTTGAGGAGGGCGCCTTCTCGACACCCGGCTGTGAAGTATTCGATGGCTTTCACCTCGTGCACCCCCTCGCAAGAATTGCGGAGCTCGGACCAATGCATGAGGTAGTCGCGAGTGGACTCGGCTGGGCCCTGTACGCACAGGGATAGCTGCCTGGGCTTGGGGGCCCGCTTGTAGGTGCTGGTGAAGTTGCGGATGAAAGCTTCGGTGAAATCTAGCCAGCTGTTGATGCTGAGAGGCTTGAGGCTGTTGAGCCAGGTCCGCGCCGTGCCTTGCAGCATGAGGGGCACGTACTTCACGGCAACGCGCCGGTTGCCGTTGGCTATGCTG
This sequence comes from Triticum dicoccoides, assembly GCF_002162155.2. NCBI lineage: Eukaryota > Viridiplantae > Streptophyta > Magnoliopsida > Poales > Poaceae > Triticum > Triticum dicoccoides. The sequence goes on from NC_041392.1 coordinate 351,986,513, forward strand.
ACCGCTAAGGAGTAGTCGATCAACCAATCTTCTGGCTTCACAGAGCCATTGTACTTGGGCATGTCTCTTGGGAGCGAGAACCCTTTGGGGAAAGGCTCGTCGCGGATGCGGGGGCTAAAACAAGGCGGGCCGACATCATCTTCTTCTTCCAGCGCCAGGGATCGCGCCAAGCGGTCGATCCGATGGCGGGCGTCGTTCTTGCCGACTCCTTCGCGGCGACCTAGTCGGCCGCTGAGAGTTGGGTGCGCCACTGGCGGCGGGGTGGGATATCTCTCTCCACGGGGTCGAGGCGGAGGCGGGTTGCCTCGCCATTCCATGGCTCGGGGATGGCCGTCCGCGTCTCGCTCGATGGAGATTCGGGTCCGGCTTCGGCTAGCAGCCGGCTCTTTCTCGCGCCGCGCGCGGTCTTTGCCCGCAGTCGGCGTCCGGGACGTCGCGCCGTGATCTCGGCGTGGGGGAGGGCTTTCCGCGCGGACGTCGGCTTCGTGCCGCTGCGCGGCTGCATCGATCAGCTGCTGGATGCGCCGGGTCATGTGGGGGAGTTCTTCGGCCTCCAAGCCGTCCAACTCGTCCACGGCCGCCTGGGCGGCACGCAAGTTCTCGAGCGGAGTGGCATAGACCGGGCGGTCGAGTCCCAGCACGTCGGCGATGACAGCACCGCATTGCTTGACAATGTCGGCCCGGCTTGGCCCGCCCGGGGCCGGCGTGCCGATGGCGGCGCGGTCAGCTTCGCGCTGGTAGGCCTCAGTGAGGCGTCTCACGGAAGCCAGCCTCCGGCCCTCTGCGAGGAGGGCGAGGCGGCGTGCCTCCAGTGCTTCGGCGTCGGCGTCGGCCGTAAGGGGGATGGACAAGTCGTGGACCGCCGCGTGTGGGGCGTCGTGGGCGCTTTCGTCAGCAGTGCTGTCGTGGCCGATGACCATCACCTCGGTGGTGACAGTGTCTCAGCCATCGGCTGGGGGAAGCGGGTCATTGTAGATCGCGACGTTGGCGGGGAAGGTGTCGAAGGAGGCCGTGCCGGAGTCGACAGGCATCGAGTCGGTGGAGCCAACCGACTCCAGATCCACAGCGGGCTCGCTGGAGACATGGAGCTGGCCGAGGAGGTTGGCGAGGTGGTCGGTGCCCGCATCAGAGATTGGCTAGGCTGCTCGCCGCGCAGATGGTGGTGACGCCTTGCAGCGCGTCGTGGCGAGCGCCATCGGGCGTGCCGGGCTGGCTACGCTTGCTGGGGAGGAAGAGGGTTCCCGTCCAGAACAGGTCTCCGGACGACGGTGCACCTGGCCCCATGGTGGGCGCCAAATGTTGGGTGGTAGGTGCGACATATGCCAACGGGTGGCTTATCGTTGTGGGAGCCAGTAATACGTCGCCGGTGCCTGGAAATGGGATGAGGCGAAGACATGCATGCCGGCGAATCTTACCCAGCTTCGGGGCTCTCCGTGGAGATAACACCCATGACTCAACTCTTGAAGAAGGACAAGAAGTTTGAATGGACGCCGAAGTGTGAAGAGAGCTTCCAGGAGCTGAAGAAGAGACTGGCCACCTCCCCAGTTCTGGCTGCACCAGATATACACAAGGAGTTTGTGATATATTGTGATGCATCAAGAACCGGACTGGGAGGTGTTCTGATGCAAGAAGGCAGAGTCGTAGCTTACCCTTCAAGGCAACTACAGCCTCATGAAGAGAACTATGCTACTCATGACCTCGAGTTGGCAGCTGTAGTTCATGCCCTGAAAACATGGCGACATTACCTCCTAGGGAAGCGGTGTGAGATATACACAGATCATAAAAGTCTGAAGTATATTTTCATTCAGAAGGAATTGAACATGAGGCAAAGAAGATGGCTAGAGTTGATCAAGGATTATGACCTCAGTGTTCAATACCACCCTGGGAAGGCTAATGTGGTAGCAGATGCATTAAGCAGGAAGGCTTGTTCCTTGAATGCTATGCTTAAGGAAAGGCTACCCGCCTTGTATGTAGAACTTGAAAGCTTCGGGTTGGAACTGGTTGCACCAGGATTCTTAGCCAACCTTGAAGTCAAGCCTACCCTAATGGATGATATTAAGGAAGCTTAGAAGGGACACGAAAGTATTGAAGGCATCAAGAGGAAGATCAAGGCAGGCAAGGCCCCAGGATTCTCAGAGGATGAGCAAGGAATTGAGTGGTTTGGGAATCGCATTTGCGTACCCAACAAGATTGAGCTCAAGAATTTGATCTTGCAAGAAGCTCATGACACCCCGTATTCCATCCACCCCGGAGGAACCAAGATGTATCAAGACCTAAAGGAAAGATTCTGGTGGCATGGCATGAAGAGAGAGATAGCCACTTTCGTCGCTAAGTGTGACATATGCCAAAGGGTTAAAGCTGAACATCAGCGACCCGCTGGATTGTTACAGCCTCTCAAGGTGCCTGAATGGAAATGGGATAAAGTCGGAATGGACTTCATCACTGGATTACCCAGGTCAAATAAGGGACATGACTCCATCTGGGTCATAGTCGACCATTTGACCAAAGTAGCCCATTTCATTCCTGTCAAAATGACTTACAAGGGAAACCAGCTAGCCGGCCTCTACATCAACAGAATCGTAAGCCTTCATGGTGTTCCCAAGGAGATTGTGTTAGACCGAGGAACCCAGTTTACCTCAAGGTTCTGGAAGAAGTTCCAAGAGGCCATGGGGACCAAGTTGTCCTTCAGCACTGCTTTCCACCCACAAACCGGAGGTCAGACAGAACGAGTGAATCAGATACTCGAAGACATGCTTCGAGCCTGTGTCTTAGCATATGGAGCTAGGTGGGAAGATTGCCTCCCTTTTGCCGAGTTCTCCTACAACAACAGTTATCAGTCAAGCCTCCAGATGGCACCATTTGAGGTGTTGTATGGACGCAAGTATCACACACCCCTCAATTGGTCAGAGACCGGAGAAGGACTAGTCTTTGGGTCCGAAATCCTCCGTGAAGCAGAAGAGCAAGTCCAGCTTGTCAGAGAGCGTTTGAAAACTGCCAAGTCAAGGCAGAAGAGCTACATTGACTCACGTCGGAGAGACATGACCTTCCGAGTTGGAGACCATGTCTATCTCCGGGTCACACCTCTCAAGGGAACCCAGCGTTTCCATGTCAAAGGGAAGCTCGCCCCAAGATACATCGGCCCCTTCAAAATCACTGACCGACGAGGAGAAGTGGCTTACCAGTTGGAACTGCCACCTGAACTATCCGATGTGCACAACGTATTCCACGTGTCACAACTCCGGAAGTGTCTCCAAGTCCCAGACAAGCCTAATCTTTACAAGGACGTCGATCACCAAGCCATTGACCTTCAGCCTGATTTGACTTACCGTGAGAGGCCCATCAGCATTTTGGATGACGCTGAGCGACGCACTCGAAGCCACACCATCAAGTACTTCAAGGTCCAGTGGAGCAACCACACTGAAGCAGAAGCAACCTGGGAACGTGAAGACTACCTTAGATCCGAGTTTCCGTATCTCTTTAAAGCCTAGTTTAGGAATCTCGGGGACGAGATTCTTGTAAGGGGGTAGGTCTATCACACCCTGCATTTTGTAACACTTCATTTGCATTATTAAAGCATGAAAATTTGGACCAACAAACACCTTTTGCATTGTTTGGCTTTTTATTTTGGAGTTGGTTTTTCTCTGTGTGATTTTTCTAGTGCTCTTTAAAGTCAACTACTCCACCTTCTGTACTTCATCTCCTTGCCCCAAACTTCTGCCCAATGATCATGCCATGTGTATAGTACAATATAGTATTTTCTTACAAAAATAATTTGGCCAAAAAGTATTTTCTAAAATTAGATTTCCAAAAACCCTTGAATTGAGATTTGCACTGCAAGTAATTATTAAGGGCAGCAAAAATATTTCCAAAAGTATTTTTGACTCCTATTACATATAGGATACCCATAAACCCCAAAAATATAATTTTCAAAGTTATTTTCCCATTTTATTCAAAGGCTTTTTCTTAAGCCCAGAAATGGTCTTTAGTAGGGAAAAATTATTTTATTGATTCAAAAATATTTGACAAAAATCAGGGAAACTCAGTGGGAATATATTTCCCATATATAAGAGTTTCAACACATGGTCATGTTCAAAATATTGGACAAAACCTCCCAAAACCATTTCTGCCCATTTCAAGGATTTGAAATATTTCTACAGGAAATATTTCCATAAAATCCAAGAAAAATCCAGCAAGTCACAAATGCATATTGGGATGATCTTGCAAAGCCTCACTTCAATCAAGGTCATTTTGGTCCACCAAAATGCCCCATAACCCTTTCTGTTCAGAACCTAATTTGAGCAAGTTTGCACTACCAACTTTCTCTCCTTGACCTCAACTTTTGTGAGCATGTTCAAATCCCCAAATGATGACACTACACCAAGTGGTGCATCAAGGAGAATGGATTTGCATGACTAGATCTTGGAAAACCCATTTCTGTTGATTTCTAGGGTTTACCAAAGTTACACTGGCAACTTTTCCCAAATGAGCTCAAATTTGGTGGCACACCCTATTTCTAAGTGTCATTCCATCCTGTTAAGTATCATGGCTATTGGAGTTCATTTTCTTTCCCAAACCTACAACAAACACCTTCTGCCATTTTTCCAAAAACAACATTTTGACCACTAAAACTATTCTCCTTTAGCTCAACTTTTTACCACAGCCCCTCCTAGACGTCCTCTACCTCTAGTAACAATGGCTGCACCTCAGCTCAATGATGGAGGGGTGAAACCACTTCATTTACCCCTCTGGACAGCTCCCGCACTGTAGCCGCCCCCTTCCAACCGCCTCCGGCCACCTCGGGCCTTCCCAGCGCGCCCGACGATGCGCCTCGACGTCTGCAACATGCCACGGCGATGTCCCCTTCCTCTCTCCTCCTCCCCGCGCCTCCGCGCTAGCAACCAGAGGCCGCCCGAGTGCGCCAATGGCGCAGCTCACACGCGCGTGTCTCTGACCCCTTCCCGCTCTCTCCCTTAGCTCCCCTCGGCGTAGTCCATGCCCAGGAACACCCCAGACACGGCGCCAGCTCCTCCCGAGCCCCGTGGCGACGAGCAGGAGTCCACGGCACCTCGCCTTTCGCCTATTTAAAGGCCTCCACGAGCCCTTTTCTCCTCACCACTCGCTCTCTGCACCACCAAAACCTCCCCCTGCACCCCCAGTTCCTCTCCAGAGCCGCCCGAGCTCGAGATCGAGCTCGAGCTCCGCCGCTTCGGCTCGCCGGAGTTCGCGAGGTATAGGCCTCCCCCGCTCCTCCTCTGCCTCGATCTGGAACCCCTGCATCCCACTGATCATTTCCCCTCTCTCCCCCGCCTCGTTTGCAGCCGGAGTCGGCCTGAACCGTCGACACCCGAAGCTCCTCCGCCGCAAGACCTTGTCGCCGGCAAACCAGGCAACTCCGTTGACGTCCACCACCTCCACCCGAACGGTGACACGACGATGAGCCCAGCCGTGCCCTCGCCCGACCTCGCCGTGCCCTGCATCGTGGCCTGTGAGCTCGCCGGCCGCCTGGACTCAGGGTTAGGGATGACAGGCGGGCCCCGCCTGTCAGCCTCTCCCCTCCATCGCCCCCCTCTCTCTCGCTGACTCCTGTGCCCCGCCCGTCAGGTTTAAACCTGGCGCGCGCGTGCACCAGTGCGATGGGCTGCCTCGCTGGCTGGGCCTGCTGCCCTGCGGCTGTTCTGGCCTAGCAGGCACAGGGCCCTTTTTCTTTTTCTTTTCTGTCACTTTTTCCAAAAATTCTACAGGACAGAATATATGTCCAAATGAATTAATTCCAATTCCTAAATTCCTAAAATATTGCAACCTATTTAATGGTGCAACTTTCATTCCAATCCAACAACCTTTTCTTCACTATAAATATTTAAATGTGATTTTAAGCATTTAAATATGCCTTTGTAAACCCATTTCTCCTATTCTGCTACACCAAGTCCAAAACTAGGAATTTTCCCCTTCTTAGTTTTCAACCTAGTATTTTACAAAAATGAGTTGACATTTTTCTAAGCACTTTGGTTTTTCTGTTTTATTATTGCCTTATTTTTCTCGTTATTATTTTGCGACGATAGATTGCGTTGCTGACAAAGGAGTTGGACCTGAAGACTTTGAAGACCCAGAAGACCTTGTTCAGCCAGGCAAGCAGCCCTTTGACCATGTCTATGAACCCCTTATTATGCATTTCATGTAGCACTTTATTATTGTTGCATCGGAATCATGATGAGGTGGAACCACTTTGATGGTTTGCCTTTGTTACTTCCTCGTTGATACTTCCATTGTGCATGACCCTACCTCCTTATGAGGGTTATGCCGGTGGGAGCAGATAGGATGCTAAAGTAGTGCTATGCAAAAAGGGACGGGAATATGCATGGTGATGGAGACATAGCATTTTCAAAAGACTTTTCGAAAACCCCATCGGGTGACACTTATGCCCGGGGGAGATGATAAGTTGGGTAGCCACTTGATGACGAAGTGGTGTACTGAGGCAAGTGTGTGTTGTTTTCAAAACGGATTGGTTTAAGTTGCGACCGTTATTCCAACCTTACATGCGCAACCACTCTACCCTTATATGGGAAAGGGAATTATTGATTACCTAGGTCGATACTAGCTTGGAGCCCGCATTACTAGTGACGGGGGAGAGTTGGTGCTCTCTCTCGGGACGGGGTCATGCCAGGTAGGGCGGCCAAGAACATTTTTATGGGGCACCGGACACACCGTTGGTACCCCGTGCCAGTGGTATGTGATGAATACGGGAGCGAGGCTCCACAATTTTAAGTTCTGAAATGTTGGGCATGGGGGTTACTACCAATCGAGTGGACTCCATGTTAGTGTCGTCTAGGGAAAGATAGTGACCGGGTGCTTACCCCGGGTACTTGAGGTACCGCGGGTCGTGGATGACACGGAAGTTCCCCGGATCTTGTGGGTAAAGTGTGCAACCTCTGCAGAGTGTAAAACTATTCGAATAGCCGTGTCCACGGTCAAGCACAGTTGGGTAACCGCTCTTGGGCTACGTCCACTTGTTTACAAACCAGTGTGTGTGTTGGATAAGTGGGAAGAACTACTTGGGTCAAGTCAAGGACTTGACATAATTGAGTTGGGTTGGTGCCCGCTCTATTTATGTTGATATCTGTAACCTGTCCTCATGGTTACTTGAATTCTCCTGATGCATGTCTTACGAGTGGTCGAACTTGTCATTGCACTCAAAACTAGCTTTCCGCAAAAATTTACCTATATCATGCATTGTTGTATCTTGAACCAAAACATGGGTTGCTTGCGAGTACATTCAAAGTACTCATTGGCTTGCCACTGGTTATTTAATTGGCCAGGCATGGAAAAACAGGAGTTCGAAGAAGAATTCTGTGGAGATGAACATGCGAACTAGGACGCTTCCTAGTCAGAATGTCTGTAGGGTTAAGGCAGATGGCATGGGTTCTACTTATCGACGAAGATTTCCGCTGGTTGTGTTTCATTTGATGTTCAGCCCTTAAGGCTTTATCAATGTAAGGCTTGACCATAATGGTCATAATTTGTGCAAGACGATATGTATGGATGTAAGACTCTCGTTATTCAGCTTCTGTGTGTTCAGTGAGCATTGATCTCTGGGATCACTGTACACGTGCATTCGGTGATCACGACTTGTGAGTCGGGGTCCCCACATACCGACTCCGTCAAGGAATCCAAATTATATGTGCTTCAAAGTCAATTTGACAAGTTCAAAATGAAGGATGGTGAAGTTGTTGCTGAAATGTACTCTGGGCTTGCTCTCATCACAAATGAGATTGCCGGCTTAGGAAGTGAAGAGATGACTGACAAATTCATCATCAAGAAGATCCTAAGAGCCTTGGATGGAAAATATGACACTGTGTGCACATTAATCCAAATGATGCCCAATTACAAATATCTCAAGCCAACGGGAGTCATTGGTAGAATTGTTGCTCATGAGATGTCACTCAAGGATAAAGAAGAGCTTCACAACAAGTCTAGTGGTGCTTACAAAGCCTCATGTGATGCTCCTACATCATCAAGTGAGAAACAAGTATTCAATGAGGAATTGAGCCTAATGGTGAAGAACTTCAACAAGTTCCACAAGAGTAGAAGCAAAGAAACAAGTTCCAAGTCAAGGTCCTACAATGACAAAAGATCTTCTAGTCATGAGCGTAATTGCTACAACTGTGGAAGCCAAACACTACTCCAATGAGTGTACGGCTCCCTACAAAAGAAGAGAAGACTCACCTAAAAGGAGAAGTGGAAGAGAAGAATCACCTCCAAGAGAGAGAAGGAGTAGAGATGATCGTTATGAACGAAGAACCTCTCGCAGAAGGAAGGATTCGGAAAGGAAGGACAAGCCATCAAGGAGCTATACAAAACGAAGACATCAAGCTCGTGTTGGTGAATGGGTATCAGGCTCCGACTCCGACCACCACTCCAAGAGAAGTTATCACTCTGACTCCGAATATACTCAAGATGAAGGTGTTGCCGGTCTAGCACTTGTGTCAACAAACTCCTATAACATATTTGACTCACCAAATGAAGGAATTGGAAGATGCTTCATGGCTGTCGGTGCAACAGACCCTGGGTCTGTCGCCCCAGACTATTCACAGGCACGGGAACAAGATTGAGGAACCAACTTAAGTTAGAGATTGAGGGACCAAGAGATTTGAAGAACCAACATGCAGTTCGGAGGGACCAAGATCAAGCCAGAGGAGCAAGATATCGGCAAGAGAAGGGCCTCCCTTGCCGGGTAGGCGAGCCCGGCAAGGGGCGAGACCACCGCTAGAAGCAGGCAACCAAGGCACCCCGGCAAGGTCTGCCGGGGCTTGCGGGGGCAGAACCACCCCACCAACCACTCAAGCATGACCCACATTATCAATCAGTGTGGTGTCAAGCCGCAAGGTGATTAAGCTGCAGCCATTCACCACATGGCAGCCATTTTCTACAGAAGAAACCCACAGATGACACCAGTCGTGCGACATGTCAAGAGAACAGGCACATAGTTGGCAAGATAGCCCGGCAAGCCTTCCCGGGCAACCAGTGATGTGACACTACGCGGTGCATTTAATGCACCCTGTCAGCCCGCGGAGTTAGGTATGATAGAACTGTTTGCTATCATATCAGTGGATAATGACTACTTCACCATGGTGGTGACCCCTTAATCTATAAAAGGAGGCCCATGGCACCCTTAGGAAGGGTTAGAAGGTTGGAAAGTTGACAAACCCACACCCCCATACGCGTGTAGTCGCCACTGCCCTACGGCGACCCCAGTTGGGCAAGTGTACTGCGTTTTGCCATTCCCATTCCACCATCAATCCACCAAAGCAGGAGTAGGGTCTTACGCCTCGAGGAGGCCTGAACCTGGGTAAATTGCTTGTGTGCTCTCTGCCATGCTGCCGTGCGCTGGTCTGCTCTTTGTGCAACGCGATGTCCCCTTGCCGAACCAGCAAGGGGCCTCCTGGTGCCATAGGTGGTCGTGGATATACCGCGACATCTTTTGCGTGCCAGGTAGGGGGCTCGCTTTCTCCAACCTAAAAGCATGTGCAGTGCATCATCTTCATCACCATATTCGTCTTTGACGACACCATTGATCATGGCGCCTAAGAAGAAGAAGTCCGCCCCTGCAGCCCATTCATCCACCTCAAAAGCTCCGCCGCCCGCGGCCTCTAGTGCCTCGGAGGATGCGGGGGCGAGCGAGGATGTGAACCCTGCTGGGGGCATGGTTGGAGCGGGTGGCACCATCACCACTCCCCCGCGGCCGACAAGGGGGCTGGAGATGTCGTAGGAGAACAACATCAGCAACACCTTGGCGGTCACGCTCCACAAGGTGCGGACGAGGGGGTCACACCATTTGCGCCCCCTCCTCCCACTGACAGGCGCAGCTGCAGCAACAACGCTTGTTCCAGGGTGAGCCATCGCCCACCGGCCGCCCCGCCGCGAGAGCGACCGCAGCCCATGCGCCTCCTCCCGGACGAGCCGACCCGACCGCTACGCCCAACGGAGCCGCTGACCCTCGAGCACCACCGCCTCTGACCTCACTGCCTAGGTGGTCATCCCACAGCTGCATGGACGCGGCACCACCGCCGTCACCGCTACTGGCACCATCAGGAGCCAGGCGATGGTGCGGTTTCCCTCGGCAGCCGAGCAGATGGATGAATGGTGTGCCACCATCCAGAGCCTGCTTAGTTTCATTGAAGCCCACCACGACATCCCAAGCGACAGCAACCACCCGCACCGCTGGCCGAACGGAGGGGGCCATCCCCACGGCACAGTCCCCACCATGGCAGTCGACACGGGCACAGCAGAATCAAGACCCCGACAACGTCTCGATGGCATCTTCTCACCCTCGAGCATGTCTAGGGCAACGTCAAGCCCAGAGGATAGGCGGCAGGGAGACACACGCGTTGACATAGATCGGCGTCACGACGACCTCCGTTAGACCGATGGGTGCGGCAGCCTCAACGTCGACGAGCCTGCGCTCAGTGTTGGCGGGTGCCTACCTTTCGAGGTCGGTTGCCCTGCCTTTCGATGAGAGCTGCAGCAAGTTAGTTGGCCGTCTGTTCGCATGTTCAAGCCAGAGATACCTGAGAAGTACGACGGGAGGCTGAACCCGGCAGAGTTCCTGAGCATCTACACCATTGCTGTTCAAGCTGCTTGGGGAAGAGATGAGAAGGTGTTCGCCAACTACTTCCCCTTGGCCCTCAAGTCCAACATGAGGTCTTACCTGATGCACCTACCAGAGAACTCCATTTCGTCATGGGCAGACCTGTGCCACGAGTTTATTGGTGCCTTCGTCGGTGGCCACCAAGAGCCCGGCAGGCCCAGCGACCTGCAACTTCTATAGCAGAAGGAAGGAGAAACTCTCCATAAGTAATTACAAAGATTTAGTAAAGTTCATAGGAATATTTCAAATATCCATCCGACAGTCGTCATAGCAACCTTCCAGTCCAATGTGCACAACCGTCGCATTCGTTCTAAGATGAACGTGAAGTTGCCCAAGACTGTGAAGGAGCTATACACACTGGTGGATAAGTGTGCTCGGATGGAGGAAGGAAGGAAGTTGCCCGGAGAGGAGGATTGCATCAATGTTGATTCAGAGGATGAAGATGAGTCAACCAGTCAAAGAAAGGGCAAGAAGCGCAGTAAGAAGCCAAGAGATAGGGCGGTGATGACTGTAGAAGGTTCAAGCACACCTAGTACTGGCAAGAAGGTCAAGGCTGAGGCCCCTGGCAAGGAAGTTGCCGCTTTCGTGGCCTGCCGGGAAGCCGCTGTCGCTGAGAAAGCTGGGAAAGGCGATGGCCCATACTACAAGATCCACCGGACCAAGGGCCATGACCTCCAGGAGTGTTACCAGGTTGAGCAGCTTGTCAAGAAATAGAGAGCAGAATATGATAAGCGTGACAAGGAAAAAGGCCATAATGCCGCTGGAGGAAAGGGCCGAGGCGGTGAAGCAAATCACCCCGGCAAACCCTTTCAGAATGAAGGAAAACCCGCCAGGGGCCAAGAGAAGGAAGTTTGTGATGATGTGACTAATGAAGGGAATGAAGAGGAAACATGAGCAGGAATTTCAGAAGGCCAGTGACGCCCTATGCATTGATGGGGTGCATCTTTGCAAGCCTCCCACCGCCAGCTCAAGCGATGGGCACGAGAGATCAATGTTGTGGAGCGAGCGCTAGAGGCCTAGAAACCGCTCAAATGGCCCCGCACGCACGACCGCGGTAGGGTGCTTGACATTATTGGTCTCCCCAACAATTCACAACCTCAAAGTCACAAAGATGCTAGTGGATGGCAGGGTCGGATTGAATCTGATTTCCCCAACAGTCATCAGTGTCAGGACCGGGTTTTCGGGATATTAATTTCCTAGAAAATGGCCCTTGTGCTCACCAGCCCCAGGATTACTGTTAGCTGATGAGACACCAACTTGATACAGAAACTCCAAGCAAAATACAAAATGTGTAGTACAAGACCATCCTAGCCTATGAGTACAACAAATGGTTTCTAGTGGTAGATGGCGGAAGCGGTTTGTGGTTCATCAGCGTCTATGGGACTCCATTTCCCATAGGAACAGCTGACCTGGATAACTCCTATCTTTGCGAGGCTGCTATCACCATTGCGTAGGTTCCGGGGCTGTCATCACAACGCTCCTCTCCACGCAAGAAATCTGGCCAAGACAATAGCCAGGGACAAGCCAGTGAGTACTTTGAAGGTACTCGCAAACATTATGAACACATGTATAATATAACAAATGGTAATCGTACTCTGAGATATTCCATGATGACAGTGTTAGTCACGAAATAAAAATCCATGATGCACGCAAGCAGGTTATTCATGTCAAATATGAATATGTAGTCAGAGAGTAGAATTAGAATGCACCGAACGGGTGTCTGAAGCGACGCCTCGATAGGATAATAATATAAAGCATGCCTCGGTCGGGCGTCTGAGCGACACCACATAAAGTGCTTATAAGTAAATGAATAACAAGCATGCCACAGTCGGGCATCTCCGTGACACCACATAAAGGGCTTATAAGTAAATGAATAACAAGCATGCCACAGTCGGGCGTCTCCGCGACACCACATAAAGGGCTTATAAGTAAATGAATAACAAGCATGCCACAGTCGGGCGTCTCCGCGACACCACATAAAGGGCTTATATGAGAACAATCACAGTGAATATCCAGGAGGTAGAACCGTCGCAGGGATATTCAAATAATGGAAATGGTTAGTCCATAATAACAATAATCATAACATCATGAGTCAAAAGTCATGATCCATGTTATGGTTTAGAAATCTTTCCTCCGAAGACCGACACTAAGACCGACACTTGACCCATCCCAGACTGTAGTCCTTAACCATGGACACGGCTATTCGAATAGATAAAATCTCTGCAGAGGATGTACTCTTTACCCACGAGTAACAGACTCCTTTAGTCCATCGGGACTAATTCCGTCTACGATCTTTTAATTGAAAACACACCTGACCACACATCATACCTCGCCATGCCTTACCGGACACAACCGTCTCGATGAAGAACTAGAGACAAGCTCTTGTCTACCCAAGACAAAGGCTTTCCCGGATTCCCTCCGGTAGGCATAAAAGGCATACGAGGGTGATTACTATCACAAACATATCAAATTCCAACAACACGGAATCATCGATATGCACTCATGAGTATGATCATGACACCACATAAAATACTGAATACTTCGCGTCAAGGTGGTGTCGTATTTGCATCAAATGACACACAACAAATGTTATGCCGGGGTTCAGAATGCTTGCCTTCAAGAGTATGCAAGTGGGAGTGCACTTTTGAAAGTTGCTTCCTTCTTCAAAAATCCTATTTTAAGAAAATCTAAATTAACACATAGTTTCAAAACAATACAAAAAAGTTGCTTGGAAAATTTTCAAATAAATATGAAAATAAACTAGACAAAATTTGAGAAACAACATAAAAGAATCAAGTCAATTGGACTTATATTTAAAAAGTTATAGCTAGTCAAAGTTTAGTCAAAATCTGTTTTTAATAAAAATCAGAAAAAGAAAATGTTTCGGGGAGCTTACGCTTTTCTTTTAGCGAAGACGTAATCGGTGGAGTACGCTTCCACTTAAGCCAGCGCCGGCCGTCGCTGTGTCGCTGACAGTGGGTCCCTTGGGCCCACTGGTCAGGTTTGACCAGTCGCCCGCGCCTCCTTCCTCCTCTGGCCGAGCAGAGGCGGGGCTCCGGCGATCGCCGTCGACGAACGGCGGCTCCCCAAGGGGTCCCGAGGGTAGGGATGGATCCGCCAGTCCAGGGCGGTCCTCCCAGTCGTTGGAGGGCTGGCGGGGATGAAGGGAGATGCTGGCGGCGAGCTCCGCGGTGGATGGTGGCTTTGGGAGGATTGGGGTCTCGAGCTACGGTGGCTCCCGATCGTGTTTGAGAGGTGGGGTGGCTCCGCAAGGTCGAGGGGGAGAGGATGGTGGTGCTGGAAGGACAAGGGAGGCCCTGCTCGCAACGTTCAACACCGGAGCGTGGCGGCGGCCGAACTGATCGGAGACGAGGAAGAAAGCCTCCCTCCGTCGATTGCTGACCGTGGGGGCTCTAGAGGGACGGCCTGAGGTCGCCTGAGGGTCTGGACGAGCTCGGGGCTCCCTATTTATAGCGGTTGAGGTCTGTTCCGACAGCGGCCGTGGATAGGAACGACGAACCGCCGTTCTGTAGCCAGGATGCTACGTGGCGATGACGGGCGCTAGCGGACGTGTGCGTGGATAAGCTTGTGCTCCTCAGGGGAGAGCTGGCGCGCGGCTGTGGCTCGGGTGGCGCCGTCCATGGCAGGGGCATGCTGCGGACGCCGGCGTGCCGCCAAGGGGCTCTGGTGGCGGCGCTGTAGGGCGCCAGGGGTGGTTTGGAGGGTTCTAGCGAGTGGATGAGGATGAGGCGCGGCCCTACGGGCGAGCGGAGGCCAGGGGCAAGACGCGGCGGCTCAGTTGTGCGCGCGTGCAAAACATGCACTCTGGGCGCGCCCAGAGCACGCACGCCAGGCGTTCGACAAAATGCCAACGCGTTCTAGGCCTCTCTGATGCCTCTGCAACTAAACAAAACTAGGCTAATGACTATATGAGAGCTAATAGACATGGTGGTAAGGCCATTAGAGCAACTTCCTAATGCAAGTCTAAAAGCATGCCAAAACTGGCCATGCTCCTAACCTGCTCAATAGAATGCCATGGGGATCTAGGCATCTCTATTGGTGGCCAAAAACTCCAGATCATAGTCTCTTTAGATGTAGGTGATGGTGCCTAGGTTAGTTTGGCAAGACCAGAAACTTGTTAGTGCAAGTTTTTGAGAAAACCAAATTTGGACAGAAAATGAAAGGCATTATTGCATGGACCAAAAATACTCCAATGGGTCCAATCTCCTAGACTTAGGGGTTTGGTAGGGTGGTTTACAAGCACGAGAAAGATCAAGGGCAATAGGGCAAGATAAAATGTGAATGCAGTGCAAAACACTAAACTGGACCAGAATGAAGATGAGGATGTTTTCCTCAAATTTTTCAAAGAACACCAAAGGGTTTTTGCATAAAAGTGATGTGGGGACATCACATGACATCCCCAATTTTTGGTGGGGATTTTAAAGGAGTATTTGAAAGGGTTGTAGTGCAAATGGAACCCTAAAACTTATGAAAACCCATTTTTAAAGAAATAAAGCTCAGGAAAAATAATTATAGAAATAATTCCATTGATAAAAGAAATGGTCTTGGAAAGATATACAAGTCCAACAATATCCTGAAAGGTTTTCACTTGGGGTGAAAACTCCACAATATCAAAGAAAAGAGTAGTTCTAAAATCAAAAGTTAAATCCAGAAAATAAAAATTTAATTTACCATGGCAAAATTTTAATTAATAAATCATGGTTAAAATTTTGGGGTGTTACAACACTACCCCCCTTAAGAAAAATCTCGTCCTCGAGATTTACTAAGGGCTGCTTTGAAAAAAAATTACTCCTACTATCTCAAAGTAATATTACAAAAAATAACCATCCTACCCATTTAATAAAATGTGGCTACAGTGGATGGGCAAATAAGTGGTGTAAAACTACAATGTGGGATACTGGCGCTGCGTGGAAAAATCCATGGTTGGGGGAAAACGAGATATTTCTACTTTTGGTTACAGAAAATTTAGAATTAAATTCTAAATTTCTAAAATACGCTGGTCGCACCCGAGAGCACAGTGCTCTCTCTGGCTGACGGGTGGACGCAAGGCCCACTGTCAGTCTCTTCTTCTACCTCTGGCTCTCTCTTCTTCCTCTCTCTCGCACGCTTTCCCGCGCTTTCTCCACCAGCGACGTCTAGCACATAGGGCATCTAGGCCGTACTGCGGTAGTGCGCGGCATGCTAGCTACCGGTGCAGCATGCACTCACCTCGCGGTCCAGTGTGCTGTGGCACTGCTCGCGGATTCGCCTCCGAACACAGGCGATCGAGCGACGAGCGGCGCTGGTGGACGTCCCCCACTGTACACCGATCTCGAGCTATAAAATGACCGAGGTGCTCCTTTCTTCTTCCTCACACCTGGCCTCGCCTATCCTTCTCCTTCCTCCTCCTGCAGTTCAGGTTGCAGGAGCTCGAGACAGGGCTCTAATGGTGGAGGTGATGCCGGACTGGTGCATGATCCTGGTGTGCGGAGGGTTGGTGGCATTGCTGGGGTTCTCTGTGCTCCTGTGCGTGATGATCCTCGATGATCATCGTAATGCTGCCGCTCGAGTGTTAGCTCTTCACGATGGCGGTGATCATGAGGATTAAGTGCGGTGTTGGGTGCTAACTGTTATCAGTGCTGGAGACAACTTGCACCCGAATGATTACCAACTAATCTCTCCTTCAGAGACTATGGTGTGCTAGGGTGGGATCAGTTAGGTTCAAAATGTGCACGTGGATTTGCAATTAGTGCACGTGGTCGAGTGGTTGTGGTTGTGAGTCTGCTATCGTGGTGCTGCGTGAATAAAAATCTATGTTGTGAAGAGATACATGCTACAACAACTCAGGGAAAAATCTCACTTCTGAATTTACCGAGAGTGACGACAGTTAATCAAAATTAACAGCAATAAAAACTACTTCACATTAATTGAACCCAATTATTTAATTCGTCGCACAAATTTAGGATACCACGCATAAGTTGCAACACATAAATAAAGGCTGGGACAATAAACATAGCAGTGACGCCTACAATGAAAAAGGCAAATAGACAGGGTCTTGAGAAAACGTCTCTGGTACTGGGGCACACTCTTCTTCTATCGGGGGAAGTAGGTTGACTAGTCGATGAATGTGTCTCTCCTGGTCGGGCCTCAGTGGTCTGCCGATGGCGATCTGAGGATTTAAATCAGCGAGGCTCTGGAGATAACCCATTACTCGCTGGGTCAAACGCTCTTGAGCGATAACATACTAGGCAAGGTTGGCCAGTACTGGGTCTCTCTCAATTCATCCACCGGGAAACGATGCTACTTCTCCGGGTGCTGCACGACTCGGGAAGTTATAATACCCTCGTTCGCTGGCATAGGGTACCGCGAATCGAAGGCGAGCAAGCGCTTCGTACGCAGCAACTTCTATGGCCATTTGCGGAGTCGGCATATATTTTCCCATGAAGGAGACTTCCGTTGGGTCTTGGTTTGGGTTTGCGGGAGGGATGTGCACTACTGCCCAATACTTCGAGGTGGATGGGGTGATCCTCGATTTGAGCAACTCATACTGGGGTGGATGGGTAGAACTCATTGTACTGCAGGTAAAATCCCACAATATTTTAACAAAGCTACCTGAGGTTGCATCTGGAGTTCTGAGATAAATACTAGGGCTCGGCATGGCAAAGAAATGGCTGTGAGGGTTGTGCATGAGGAAAGGGATGCTTGGTAAGGTCACGAGGTGGCCTTTTATATAGCATCTGGGCTGGGTCATTTATCACGGTGAGGGGCAACTAGTTTGTCGGTTCTGCTCTATGGGCCGGGGTTAATGCCACAGATACACATATCTCACAAAAGTGACGTATTACTGTGGGTGTCGTCGGGGTGGTTTTTGGAAGCTATGCCCGGAATTAAAAATGCAATCGTACACCAACATACTTATGCATGGCTATTATTTAAAATAGGGGCGCACAAGCAGACAACATTTAATTATGGTGATACAAGATCACAGAATTACAGGGCGTGGACATACTAAGACTCGGTACTACACGAGTGACTTAGTCTACCTCGTTTATATCTAAGCGGGCGTGCCTTGTGGACGTCGAGGCTTCTCCATGGGTTTCACCGTCGGGGTTAGCTGGAGGGGGTTGAGGAGCTGCAGGGTCGGGGTAGCGATGATGACCATCGCGGGGGTTGTTGGCCACGATCCTGTTGGAGCGTGTTCCAAAAAGGTGACGAAGCACTTCTAGGGACACCAAAGTGTTTTGGTCGACGGCTAGGGCATACCTCAAGGATTTGATTGGTTGTCCGAACAACACGATTGGGTTATCATCGTCGGGCTCATCCCCTCCTCTTGCCGGGGCTTGGCAAACCAGTTCCCCACGAGCTATGATCAGATCAAGGGTGATTTGATCGAATAGTTTCTCTAGTGCACTTACATAGCGCACCAGATGCAACAATGCAGCATCCGTCTCGTGATCTCCGTTGGCAACCTGGGGTGGCCTACCATACTCGTCACGGGTGGGGTAGTAGTAGAACGAGCGACAGTTAACCCTGGGCGACAAGTGCCGGAGTTGAACTATAGCCTCTCGAGCAGCTAGTTGGATGGCTTGTTGCTCAAAGGAAGTTGTCCTTCCGGTGAACCGGTAGGGGCGTTCTGGCGATAGACCCCTACCATAGACGTGCACAGCGTCCCAAAATTGATGGCTCTCACTGCTCATGGGTCCTTGGTACACAACATATTCTAGGGCTCTTCTAATGCAAAGGCACGGCGGGTGAGGTTTGCTAGCACAGTCACAAAACCTCCAAGGTTGGTTGCTGTGGTCTCATTATGAACAATGGGTCCTGGCATTTTAGCTCGGTTTGGGGTAGAGGCTGTGTTGTGCTGGGTTGAGGCTAGCGTGCCCTTTTTATAGAAAAAAGGGGACGCAGTCTTCCTTCGCACGCTTGCGAAAGAGACAATTTAGGTGTCGGTCACTGGCGCGTGATCGACAGGCTAGGATGATAGGTTGGGCACCGACTGCCAACAGGTGTCGGGGTCACTATGTAGCTCTCTTACACAAGAAGCTTGGTCGGGGTTAGGTTAAGGTCTGGTGGGTTGATTTACCTAGGTTTATTGACCTGGCCAAGATAGGATTAGCCAATGGTCAGCCTGGATCTGATACCAAGGTTGTCAGGACCGGGTTTTCGGGATATTAATTTCCCAGAAAATGGCCCTTGCTCTCACCAGCCCCAGGATTACTGTTAGCTGATGAGACAGCAACTTGATACAGAAACTCCAAGCAAAATACAAAATGTGTAGTACAAGACCATCCTGGCCTATGAGTACAACAAATGGTTTCTAGTGGTTGATGGCAGAAGCAGTTTGTGGTTCATCAGTGTCTATGGGACTCCCTTTCCCACAGGAACAGCTGACCTGGATAACTCCTATCTTCGCGAGGCTGCTATCACCATTGCATAGGTTCCGGGGCTGTCATCGCAAAGCTCCTCTCCACACAAGAAATCTGGCCAAGACAATAGCCAGGGACAAGCCAGTGAGTACTTTGAATGTACTCGCAAATATTATGAACACAGGTATAATATAACAAATGGTAATCATGCTCTGAGATATTCCATGATCACAGCGTTAGTCACGAAATAAAAATCCATGATGCACGCAAGCAGGTTATTCATGACAAATATGAATATGTAGTCAGCGAGTAGAATTAGAATGCACCGATCGGGTGTCTGAAGCGACGCCTCGAAAGGATAATAATATAAAGCATGCCTCAGTCGGGCATCTGAGCAACACCACATAAAGTGCTTATAAGTAAATGAATAACAAGCATGCCACAGTCGGGCATCTCCACGACACCACATAAAGGGCTTATAAGTAAATGAATAACAAGCATGCCACAGTCGGGCGTCTCCACGACACCACATAAAGGGCTTATAATTAAATGAATAACAAGCATGCCACAGTCGGGCGTCTTCGCGACACCACATAAAGGGCTTATATGAGAACAATCACAGTGAATATCCAGGAGGTAGAACCGTCGCAGGGATATTCAAATAATGTAAATGGTTAGTCCATAATAACAGTAATCATAATCATCATGAGTCACAAGTCATGATCCATGTTATGGTTTAGCAATCTTTCCTCCGAAGACCGACACTAAGACCGACACTTGACCCATCCCAGACTATAGTACTTAACCATGGACATGGCTATTCGAATAGATATAATCTCTGCAGAGGGTGTACTCTTTACCCACGAGTAACGGATTCCTTTAGTCCATCGGCACTAATTCCGTCTATGGTCTTTTAATTGAAAACACACCTGACCACACACACCAGCCTAACTTACCGGTGTCTGGAATCACCCACGACACCCGTTAAGCAAAACTCTAAGTGGGGAGGCTACAACCTCTAATAGCATGGGATCAAAAAATTTATAACGCGCACAGTCTAGGGGAGCTACCCCCTTCGGCTCCAACCGAAAACACACATGTCCCCGGACCAGGTGGCATGCCTACCGAATGCAGTCGGTATCTTCCACCATGGCCTCTCTGTATGATGTGTGCTAGGAAGGGGTTGAAAACTTACTGAACCGTACCCTACCTATGGCAGGGACGAGTGGTAGTACGAAACAAGTATGGGGGTTACTGGAACAAGACTCGATCTATGGTTGACTCAGGAGGTTAAAGCATTTCCTGCATCATAAGCATAAGAAATATATTTCACACCAATCAGGCAAAATCACCACTCATCATACCTCGCCATGCCTTACCGGACACAACCATCTCGACGAAGAACTAGAGACAAGCTCGTGTCTACCCAAGACAGAGGCTTTCCTGGATTCCCTCCCGTAGGCATAAAAGGCATATGATGGTGATTACTATCACAAACATATCAAATTCCAACAGCACGGAATCATCGATATGCACTCATGAGTATGATCATGACACCACATAAAATATCGAATACTTCGCATCAAGGTGGTGTCGTATTTGCATCAAATGACACACAACAAATATTATGCCAGGGTTCAGAATTCTTGCCTTCAAGAGTATGCAAGTGGGAGTGCACTTTTGAAAGTTGATTCCTTCTTCAAAAATCCTATTTTAAGAAAATCTAAATTATCACATAGTTTAAAAATAGTACAAAACAGTTGCTTGGAAAATTTTCAAATAAATATAAAAATAAACTAGACAAAATTTGAGAAACAACAGAAAAAGAATCAAGTCAATTGGACTTATATTTAAAATGTTATAGCCAGTCAAAGTTTAGTCAAAATCTGTTTTTAATAAAAATCAGAAAAAGAAAACGTTTCTGGGAGCTTACGCTTTTCTTTTAGCGAAGACGTAATTGGTGGAGTACGCTTCCACTTAAGCCAGCGCGGGCCATCGTTGTGTCGCTGACAGTGCCTCCTTCCTCCTCTAGCCGAGCAGAGGCGGGGCTCCGGCGATCGTCGTCGATGAACGGCGGCTCCCCATGGGGTCTCGAGGGCAGGGTTGGATCCGCCAGTCCAGGGCGGTCCTCCCAGTGGTCGAAGGGCTGGAGGGGACGAAGGGAGTCGCCAGGGGTGAGCTCCGCGGTGGACGGTGGCTTCGGTAGGATTGGGGTCTCGAGCTACGGTGGCTCTCGATCGTGTTTGAGAGGTGGGGTGGCTCCGCAAGGTCGAGGGGGAGAGGATGGTGGTGCTAGAAGGACAGGGGAGGCCCTGCTCACGACGTTCGGCGCCGGAGCGTGGCGGCGTCCAAACTGATCGGAGACGAGGAATAAGACTCCCTCCGTCGATTGCTGGCCGTGGGGGCTCTACAGGGACGGCTTGAGGTCACCTGAGGGTCTGGACGAGCTCGGGGGTCCCTATTTATAGCGGTTGAGGTCAGTTCCGATGGCGGCCATGGATAGGAACGGCGAACCGCCGTTCTGTAGCCAGGGGGTGCTTGGCGACGACGGGCACTAGCGGACGTGTGCGTGGATAAGCTCGTGCTGCTCAGGGGCGAGCTGGCGTGTGGCTGTGGCTTGGGCGGCGCCGTCCATGGCAGGGGCGTGTTGTGGATGCCGGCGTGCCGCCAAGGGTCTCTGACGACGGTGCTGTAGGGCGCCAGGGGTGGTTTGGAGGGTTCTGGCGAGTGGATGAGGACGAGGCGCGGCCCTGCGGGTGAGCGAAGGCCAGGGGTAAGACGCGGCGGCCCGGTTGCGGACTTGCAAAAGCGTGCGCTCTGGGCGTGCCCAGAGCACGCACGCCAGGCGTTCGAGAAAATGCCAACGCGTTCTAGGCCTCTCTAATGCCTCTACAACTAAACAGAACTAGGCTAATGACTATATGAGAGCTAATAGACATGCTAGTAAGGCCATTAAAGCAACTTCTTAATGCAAGTCTAAAAGCATGCCAAAACTGGCCATGCTCCTAACCTGCTCGACAGAATGCCGTGGGCATCTAGGCATCTCTACTGGTGGCCAAAAATTCCAGATCATATTCTCTTTAGATGTAGGTGATGGTGGCAATGTTAGTTTGGCAAGACCGGAAACTTGTTAGTGCAAGTTTTTGAGAAAACCAAATTTGGACAGAAAATGAAAGGCATTATTGCATGGACCAAAAATACTCCAATGGGTCCAATCTCCTGGATTTAGGGGTTTGGTAGGGTGGTTTACAAGCAGGAGAAAGATCAAGGGCAATAGGGCAAGATAAAATGTGAATGCAGTGCAAAACACTAAACTGGACCAGAATGAAGATGAGGATGTTTTCCTCAAATTTTTCAAAGAACACCAAACGGTTTTTGCATAAAAGTGATGTGGGAACATCACATGACATCCCCAATTTTTGGTGGGGATTTTAAAGGAGTATTTTAAAGGGTTGTAGTGCAAATGGAACCCTAAAACTTATGAAAACCCATTTTTAAAGAAATAAAGCTCAGGAAAAATAATTATAGAAGTAATTCCATTGATAAAAGAAATGGTCTTGGAAAGATATACAAGTCCAACAATATTCTGAAAGGTTTTCACTTGCGGTGAAAACTCCAGAATATCAAAGAAAAGAGTAGTTCTAAAATCAAAAGATAAATCCGGAAAATAAAAATTTAATTTACCATGGAAAAAATTTAATTAATAAATCATGGTTAAAATTTTGGGGTGTTACAATCAGCAAGCTTCAGATAGGAGAAGAAGAGTTAGAGATTACTGGCATGTTTCAAGGAGTTAGCCTCGACAGGAGCCATCCTAAAGGGAAGATTACATTGCCGGTAACGTTTGGGGGAGAACTGAACTACCGGACAGAGAACGTTGTGTTTGATGTGGTTGATGTCCCTCTGCCGTATAATAGGATTCTTGGACGCCCAGCCGTGGCCAAGTTCATGGAAGCATCCCACTTTGCTTATAACACTCTGAAGATTCCTGGGCCACTTGGAGTCATCACTATCCCATCGGATGAGAAGAATGCAATTATCTTCATGGACAAGATGTACCGGGATGCAGTCGCGGCAGAGGCTGCGGCAGCAACAGCTCCCGCCAAGGAAAGCAAATGAAAGAAGAAGGATTGTAGGACCTCCGTCAAGGAGTCCGGGAAGCGTGCCCCGACCGAGTGCACGACACCCCTTGACGATGTGCCAGAGTGTTCCAACAGCAAGAGGTCCAAGGTTGCTGCACCCAAAGTGAAGAAGGTCCCGACAGGGCTGGATGGCATTGATGGTACTTTCACCATGAGCGCCACCCTTGACGACAAATAGGAAAGCACGCTCGTTGCCTTCCTATAGGCGAATATCGATGTATTTTCCTGGCAACCATCTGATATCCCCGGTGTTCCCAGGGAGGTAATCGAGCACCACCTTGCTGTCTGCCACATGCCCGACCTGTCAAGCAGAGAGTACAGAAGCAGGCCTTGGAAAGGCAGCAGTTCATTGCCGAGGAGATCAAGAAACTGGAGGCAGCTGGTTTGGTTAGAGGAATACTGCATCCTACATGGCTAGAAAATCCAGTGGTAGTTCGGAAGGCTAATGGGAAATGGAGGTTGTGCATTGATTTCACATATCTCAACAAGGCTTGCTCGAAGGACCCATTTCCCTTGCCGTGCATCGACCAGATTATAGATTCCACTTCAAGGTGTGATTTGCTCTCCTTTCTGGACGCGTATTCCGGATATCACTAGATCTTCATGTCCAAATAAGATGAAGAGAAGACATCGTTCATCACTCCATGTGGTACATACTGCTTTGTCTGCATGTCATTCAGACTAAAGATTGTCGGGTCCACTTTTGCAAGGGCAGTTCAGATTGGTTTCGAGCCACTGTTACACACAAACATTGAAGCTTATATGGATGATATCATGGTCAAAAGAAAGGATAAGACCACTCTTATCCACGATTGGAAGAGACATTTGCTAATCTGCGCAAGATCAACTTGAAGGTTAATCCGGATAAGTGTGTGTTTGGTGTCCCCTCCGGCAAGCTGCCTGGTTTCTTCATGTCCCATCGGGGGATTGAAGCTAACCCTGACAAGATCAAACTCATCAAGCAGATCCAAGAACCAAGGACAGTTAAGGATCTGTGGTGCTTGACGAGATGTGTTGCCGCTCTAAGTAGATTCATTTACAAGTCTGCCGAGCGTTCTCTACCGTTATTTAAAATTTTGAAGAAGGCAGGGCCTATGAAGTGGACCCTGGAAGCAGATGCAGCTTTGCAGAAGTTGAAGGCCTACCTATCGTCTGTGCCTACCTTGGTTGCACCCAAACCCCAAGAGCCATTGTTGCTATACTTGGAGGCAACCAACAAAGAGGTCAGTGCGGCCTTGGTAGCACAATGAGAAGTGGATGAGGCAGAAAGTGGACAGATAACGGCAGAGTCAAAAAAGGATTAGAACGGCAATGAGCATGGCAATGAGAGCAATCCCAAGGACGCTGCAAGGAAGAAAGTGGTGCAGCGCCCAGTGTACTTCATCAGCTCCTTGTTACAAGGGGCTAGATCGAGGTACTCTGGCATGAAAATTTTGATCTTTTGTCTCATTATGGCCTCAAGGAAATAGCGCCACTACTTCCAAGCCCATGAGATCATGGTTGTCACTCGTTTTCCGTTGCAAATGATACTCTGAAACCATGAGGCTATCAGAAGAATAGTGGAGTGGGCTTTAGAGTTATCTAGCTTTGGTTTGAAGTTTGAGAGCACATCAACTATTCAGATAAGGGCGCTGGCAGAGTTTATTGCAGAATGGATGCCCACCCCTAATGAGGAAGTGACAGGGACAACTATTCTCGGCAAGGAATCACCCCAAGAATGGATTATGTATTTTGATGGTGCTTTTTCCCTACAAGGTGCAGGGGCTGGCATGCTTCTTGTTGCCCCCTCTGGGGAGCACTTGAAGTACGTCATCCAAATGCACTTTACCCGGGAAGAAGACACCAACAATAAAGCTGATTATGAAGGGCTCCTTGCCGGGCTCAGAATTGCAGCAGAATTGGGAATCAAGAAGCTGATCATACGAGGAGATTCACAACTTGTGGTGAGACAAGTCAATAAGGATTGTCAAAGCCCATTGATGGAAGCATATGTCGAGGAAGTGAGGAGATTGGAGGAGAACTTTGATGGGTTGCAAACAGAGCATGTACCCCGTGCGGAAAACAACATAGCTGATCACATGTCAAGGTGTGTTGCGCAGAAGCTTCCTGTGGAACCAGGAACTTTTGTTCTCTATGTCTCTCAACCCTCCGTATCACCAGCCACAATGGCCCGGAAAAGGAGAAAGTTGGACTACGGTAAGCCTCTCCCGGTCGAGCTGTCTTCTCCCGGTGGAGACCCTACCGGAAACAACTCCTCACAGCCTGCCAGACCACCCCCTCCAGCCGCGCCCATGGACCCCGCGAACGAGGCTGGTGCTCCCGCAGCAAAGGAGGTGTCGCTAGTCCTCGTTGCCGAGCCCCAGGCTCCAACTTGGGCAAGGCACATCGTCCGCTTCCTCCAAACCGAAGAACTTCCCGGTGACCAAGATGAAGCTGTGAAAGTAGCCTGGAGGGCTAGTATGTACCAGTTTGTCAATGACACTCTATATAGAAGGAGGCCCAACGGAGTCAAATTGAAGTGTGCCTGCCAGGAGGATGGAAAGTAACTGCTAGGTGAGATTCACAGAGGAATGTGTGGCTCACACATTGGATCAAGGGCATTAGTTGGGAAAGCATTCCGGCAAGGATTCTATTGGCCCACAGCCCTTCAAAATGCAGTTGAGCTCGTCACGACATGTGAAGCCTGCCAGTTCCATTCCAAGCACTACAAGAAATCTGTTAATCCATGACGGATTTCTTATGATGTTCTCATAAATTGTCACGGAAACCGTCATGGGTCTGCAAGATGCGAATGGGCCTCAAGACGATTAACCCATTATGATGGACAACGATGGACCGTCACGAAAACCGTCACTGATCAATCAGCTGGGCCTCACTTTTTATTTATACACCATTTGGACCATCACAGGTGGCTCCTGCTGTGTGTGCCATTGTGTTTGGCCTATTTGTCAGTCGAATGCAACAGTGAATACGAAAAAAAAAGAAACGAAGAGCACGCGTGAGCAGGGCGATTTTAAGTCGCCAGCGCAGGGAGTGAAAATTTTCGAGCCAACCCATTTAACAGTAGAGTCCACACCATCCTAACCCTAGTTGCCCTTCTCCCGTCTCCTCCCATACCCAACCAGCCGCCGCCGCCACTCCACCTTCCCTCCTCGCATCGCTTCATGTCGCCGCCGCCGGCGCCAGCCCCCTCCATCTATCTCTCACCGGATCCCTCCCCGTCTACCCCACCCCATGCCCCTTCCCATTCAGGTCGCGCCCTCGAGCTGCGGCGGCCCAGTCCTGCCTCTCGAGATGACGCGGCCGCGGGGGCGGCAGGACCGACTGGCGGGTTTGGAACCCCCCGAGGTCGGGGGCGGCGGGCACGGATCCAGCTCCGCGGTGAGCCAACATGAGTGAGGAATCAACCCTCTCCCCCCCCCCAACAAGCCACACACATGCTTCTCCTCTGCTATTTGTTCATCGGGGTTGAGTTTTTACACAGCTTCTTATTTGGCTTGGGGGATTTGCAGGCCAGTCTCCTGGGGATGGTGAGCGGCAAGGCGGAGCTGAAGACGGATGTGCCCTTCACGCTAGACGACGGCATCGACCGCATAAATTGTATCAAATTGTGAGTGTAGCTCGGCAAATGGATTTGTTTTACTTGGGCTCCAGATGTATTTTAGGGGTGCAGTTTTAGAATTTTGTTTGGACTCCATTGCTGGATGTTGGCTATGGGATTTGTCCACTTCTACAACTTCAATCTTCACCGAATTGAAATGTTGTTGGTTGTTAGTACGACAGTGCAAGAAATCCAATAATTGGAATTAAAACATGTAGGTTCTTAACCATCTCCACTTAATTCAGAAATTGAGTTCCAAGCTGATCATAGTCTCCTAAAGATTGGATTAATGGGCTGTCCTCCTTCCTGGAAAAAACTGCACACCACCGCCTGCCTGGCCTCGCACTCTTGCTTCCCAAGGTCGAAAAACCGACCCTCCTGTCATGCTGCTGATGTTGCCAGGAAGCCACATGCCCCTAAAGAGCAACAGGTAAAACTGATGGATGTTGTGACATCGATGTTGCACTGCACACATGTCCAAAGTAATTGCAGTAATATCTTGCACTGTACATCTGTCCATGGCTGGCCTGCATGACGAGGATGGTTAGATTGATTGACTCTTATGCTTGGTATGCTTTGCTATTTGCTTTCATTGGGATAGTGGGTAATTCCTCCTTATTCTTCTACGTTTCTAATTGATCTTTATGTTTTGTATTTCCTGAAGTTTCAATTGATTCTAGATTTACGTTAAGAGAAAAAAGCACATTTGGGAATGGATTTTGATTCGTATGTATACATTCAAATTTAAGGTGCTACATTGTTCTTCCCTGGAGGAATTGGTGCAAAATCTATACCAAAACAATTTCAAGTCCAGGACTAAAGGTGATGTTCTTTTGTTCCAGTTCTTATGTATATATGTAAGAATTTATCTGTAGTAGGCTGATATGTTCAACCAATTTTCCAGCCTATTGATACTTTAAGGATATCAGCATCATGCCGGTGCAAGGTACGGACCGTGTCTCTTCCTCCAATTATCCCATCAGTAGCATATCACTATGGCATATGTGTGATGAAATAATCTTCGGTCAAGATATGTTATTCTTACCATCAAGTACTAACTAGCCTTCTCTTTTCACCATATCCTGTAACTTTTGTTGAATTAATTGGTTGTGAAATACCCATTATTCCTTGCAAAGAATCATGGTTATTGATCAAGTGAAAAAGTAGAATAGTAGCCGGTTTGATCCAACTTATTTCTGTAGTAAGTTTTATTTCAGAAAGGAGGTGCGTGTTGGTACTCTTTAATCATGTCTACTTCTAAATGTTATAGCTCGCAGTTAAAGTTGTAAGCCTAGTAAAAATAAGCTTTACACAACTACTTTTCATATGTTCGAAGATTATTATTACTCAAAGTACTGCTAGATTGTAGTTAGTATGTAGATGTTGTTCAAAATTATTTTTTGTCAAGTGATCACATTGTACTACGTATTTCTGGCAGCTATATTTATATCAGTTTTGTTTCTGATTTTGTGAAGTGATCTGCATCCAATCACACACACCAACAATATTTGTTCTGAATTGTTATCATAATCTATCAAATTTGACACCCCCAATATCTCCAGTTCACCGGTGAACATGTTAAATTTATATAGTTATTTTAAACTATGATAAAAGGAGCCCCACTGGGATGTGTGGAGTGGAGGAAAAATGTTTAGATATATACCTGAATTGATAAGATGTCCAAAGAACATCTAATAATTACATGCATGTAAAACCAGTACAGATTTGTATAGGATGTAGCAGATTTACTGTACTTTGTTTATTTTGCTACCAACTTTAACCGTGGGCTTTTGAACAAGCCAAGTGTGTTTTATACACTAATTTCAAATAATGAGCATGGCGACATATGCTTAAATGCCTTAAAGGGAATTGTAAATGAAACATTTTTTAAACTTGTATATAGTCTGCTTTTTTAGTGTGTGTTGTCCACATTTTCATGGTACCTTAATATAGTAGTGGTGTCTATCGGATGATTTCTTGGAAAATAAACTAATATTATTACTCTGTAGATTCATATGGGAGTTTGCTGTTATAACTTATTATAATTTTGTATGCCTTTTGGATTCCATGCAGGTTGGGTGGTTAGTCCGTGTTACTTGAGATTGAAGTCTTTTAGCAGGAATTACTTGGGTTCGTATAGCTTCCTGGAAGGGTGCTGGTGTTGGAGACTAAAATCAGCTAGGACATTGTTTCATGGAAGTCATGTTACTCAAAAAAAATTCTCATAGCTATCTCCAGATATGCTTGTGCTGATTCGATATTAAGCTTTGTTTTGTGAAATCAGACTAAATTGTTCATACTCTGTATTATGATGTGAACAAATGTTAATTTATGAATGAATATAATTTGGTTGTCTTGTTGTAAACTGTGCTGCATTAAGAAAACAAGCTGGACTAGAAAAGGGGCTAATGGGTTGGACTAAAAAATTGGTAGGCTAATGGGCAGGAGCAAAATAATAGCAAATGGGTTGGACTGGACTGAAATTATTGGGCAAGACACTAATTGGGCTGGTTACTACACGAGCCATGCTAGCCTCCACGTCAAGACCACACAGATGCCATGTCAGGTCCATGTTGCTTCCACGTCATGTAAATCGGTGATAGTTTGTTCCGTCATAGCCTAGTTTGGGCTGGGCGGGCCTGGGACAGATCCATGATAGCCAACTACCGTCATGGAAGGTACGATGTGAAATTATGACGCGATATACATGACAGATTTCAAGTCCGTCATGGATGGATGCGCATGACAGTTTTTGGCTGATCTGTGACAGACAAAGACCGTCATGTATTGACAAGTTTCTTGTAGTGAAGAGAACACACCTTCCTGCCCAAGCCCTTCAGATAGTCCCTTTATCATGGCCATTTTCGGTCTGGGGACTCGATATCCTCAGCCCCTTCCCTCGAGCAATCAGGGGCTTTGAATTCTTTTTTGTTCCTATCGACAAGTTTACAAAGTGGCCGAAGGTGACTGCCGTGAGAAATGTTACTGCTCAGTCGGCTATCAAATTCTTGAAAGAATTGGTGTGTCGTTTTTGAGTTCCGGCAAGGATCATCATCGACAAAAGCAGCCAGTTCATGAGGCACGCATTCATGCAATATGTTCGTACCCTCGGATGTAATATCTCCTTTGCCTCTATGGCACCCCCTCGGAGCAATGGACAAGCTGAGAGGGCGAACGCTGCAGTACTACGTGGACTCAAGACAAGAACTTTTGATATGCTGCAGAAGCATGGCAGGCGGTGGATTGAGGAGTTACCGGTAGTTCTCTGGTCCCTCAGAACGACACCTAATCGAGCTACTGGGTAGACTCCCTTCTCCCTGGTCTACGGGGCAGAAGCAGTTATCCCCACGAAACTCATTTGTGGGTCCCCTCGAATGCATGCCTACGACGAAGTAGACAAGATCAGCACCGGCGTGACGATGCTGTGCTACTCGAGGAGAACTGTCTCCGTGCTGCTATGTGTGTTACACGCTACCTGCAAGCCCTGTGTTGCTATCACAGTCGCAGGGTTCATGCCCAATGTTTTGAGGAAGATGACCTTGTCCTTCGGCGCGTTTAGTCCGCCAAGGGTACAAAGAAGTTGTCACCAAAGTGGGAAGGACCTTATCGGGTGGTACAAGTCACCAGACCCAGCGCAGTCCGTCTGGAGACCAGAGATGGCACTCAGTTGTTGTCGGCGTCCTAGGAACGGGGGTCCCCAGACTTGCCTGCCTGCGGCCCACGGTGTGGCTCCACCAGCGGCCCATCTTCACCAAAAAACACTCAAGACCCTCGAGAGGGGCCAAGCCTCGCGACGCGGACGACACAAGACCTCCTCGGGGGCGGCCTCACCAGGCTGGCTCGTGAGGGGCGGAGAGATCAAGGCAAGGGGCACCTCGCGAGGTTCCTGTGACGCAAGCCATGACGACCAAGACCAGGCGGGCACCAGGCGGGCGCCAGCACGTGCAGTGTCCTCGTTTCCTCGTTGGTGCTAAAGAGGCAAGCGCAGGTGCGGAGTCCCGAGGCATCAAGCAAAGGTTCCTATATCGGTGCAACGAGACCAAGACCAGCAGGACGGAGGTCACCGTGGAGCCCAGGATGGCGTCATCACCAGATCCTTTGACATGCGAAGACCATCTTTTGTCAGGATAGCTTGTACTAGCTGTCCCCCTTCAAAACTGGCCGTTGTGGGATCCCTTCCAGCCTAATATTTGGGAGGAGGACCCGGACCTCTATATATAGGGCTAGCCACCATTGTAGGAAGGGGACCCGGGAAGGATCAGTACATCGAGAGAGAGGGACGATCCTCTACCGCATCAACTTACCAAGCACAAGAACACCTCTCCTCAGGAGGCTGTTCTTCCCTTGTAACTATTCATCCTCAGCCCCAGAGGCAATCCACCACACCACACTCGAGTAGGGTATTACACCACTTCGGTGGCCCGAACCAATATAAATCTTGTGTCCCTTGTTCTGCGGGTTCGACACACTAAGCCTTGAGATTGCGGTGAGGGTGTGAGCTAGAGGGAGAGAGATCTTCGTGCGCATCCCAGTGTTCGAACCTCAAGGGTTTTGCCGGAACCAAAAATCCGACATTTAGAGCGCCAGGTAGGGGTGCGCTGAAGCTTTCCTTCCGTTGATCCGCGTCCCACCGCTCCACCACATCCATGTCGGACGCGTGCCGAGCCCGCGCCGAGCGTCGGGCCACCCTCGCCGCCCGTGTCGCTCAGACAACCCCTATCAATGGGTCTCCCCGTCGTGCTCCGTCTCCTGTTTCCAACGCCGCCACGGGCCCGGCAGCAAATGAGCAGCAAGCGTCCTCACTGCAACCCTCCATGCGGCGGGACGGCCGCACCGTGACCCTATCACTAACTCCGGCCGGCTCATCGTCTCACGCTCTCCGTGCACCCACGGATGCGCAGGATGCGCCGCTCATGGCACACGAGCTCCTGCGCTACCGCCCGGTCGACAACCTCTACGAGGACTGGTTGGACTGCATCGCCGAGCTCGTTAGCGCCGGTGGAGGCTCTCCTGCACCATCCCTCTCGCTGCCTCGCCCACCTCCAGCCGCGGGCGATGTAGCTCACGGAGCGCCTCCACCGCCTCTGCATCAAGTCGGCGCCCTTGGACCGAGACACGCAGCTCATGGAGCACCATCGCCTCCTCCGCGTCAAGATGGTGTCCTCGCCCCAAGACACGCGGTCCCGCGGCATGATCCACCGTGTCGTATTCCCACGCATGAAGAAGGAAGCTGGCAAGAGGTTCCCCGGCCGCAAGAAAGTGCTCCAGCGCTCTCGGCGCCACGACAAGACCGCGTGCTACCTGTGGCGGCAGTGCATGGACATCAAGGGCAGGCTCCGCCCCTGCAGAGGGCCCGGTGGCCACGGCAGGCTGCCGCGCCCTCGTTCCCGAGCTGCGTAGTGTCATTTGGACAGGCAAGTTCAAGGCGGACCTGCCTCCTCGCTACGACAGCACCCCTGATCTCGCGGAGTTCCTGCAGCTCTACGAGCTGAGCATCGAGGCGGCCAACGGTGACGAGAAGGTCATGGCGAACTAGTTTCCCATGGCTCTCAAGGATGGCGCTCGCGCATGGCTCCTGAACCTGCCCCCAGGCTTGATCTCCTCCTGGGGTGAGATGCGCGACCGCTTCGTCGCCAACTTCTAGGGCACTCGCGACCGCCCTCCAGCCACGGGCGACCTGCACCGCATCAAGCAACAGTCAGGAGACACCCTGCAGAAGTACATCCAGCGCTTCAACACCGTGCGTCTCAAGATCCCCAAGGTGATGGACGAGGCCATCATCTCAGCATTTTCCGATGGTGTCCGCGACAACAAGATGAAGGAGGAGCTCGTTATCCACAAGGAGCTATGCATGACTTTGGAGCTGTTCAACATAGCGACCAAATGCGCAAGAGCTGAGGAAGGGCATCTTTCCCTCCTCGAGCTCCCTGCTACCGACGCAGAGGGGAAGAAGGCCAAGGTCAAGGACATGAAGCGCAAGGGAGTGGCCGTACTCACGGCAGAGCCAGACACCAAGCGCGGCTGGGACCTGCCCGAGTCGTCCAAGGGTGGCCGTCCGTTCTATGCCTTCCACAACATGTGCAGCCACAATACCAATGATTGTCAAGAGCTCAGGTCCATTCGAGATGGACGCTTCGGTCGACGCCCTGAGCGCAACGACCGGGGCTACGACCGAGGAGGAGGACGAGGCGGAGGACGTTGGGACGACCGTGGCCCCCGCCAGGAATGGTGCGACCAGCCTCTTGAGGACCGCTGGCAGGACCAGCCTCATGAGGGCGCCTGGAGGCACCAGCCTCGCGAGGACCGTCCTCAGGGCAATCCTGGTCTCCCTCCGCTGCCGCCACCACCAAGTAGGAATGACGACCACCATCAGGACGAGGGGGCTGGGGGGTTCCAGGAGCCGCGCACCATCGCTTGCATCTTGGGTGGTGCTCAGGACCCGGCTTCCCAGCGCATCTTCAAGCAGTTCTCTCGCGAGGTGAATGCAGCCCTCCCCAAGCTCGAGGCCACGCGCCCGCTCAGATGGTCCAAGTACTCTATCACCTTCAGCTCGGCGGACCAGCTCAAATGCGCAGCGACCGCCGGCGTCCTCCCGATGCCCTGTTCACCTGTCATCAGCAATGTCGAAGTCACCAAGATACTCATCGACGGCGGCGCAGGGCTCAGTGTCTTGTCCATTGAGACGTTCGACAGACTTCAAGTGCCATACGATCAGCTTCGGCCCACCAAGCCTTTCTCAGGAGTGACCGACGGCTCCACCACCCTGATAGGGCAAGTTCGTCTCCCTGTCACCTTTGGTCAGCGTGACAACTACCACACCGAGCTCGTCGACTTCGACGTCGCCCACATCCGTTTGCCATACAATGCCATCCTCGGGTTCCCAGCGTTAGCCAAATTCATGGCAGTGACCCACCATGGCTACAACGTCCTCAAGATGCCGGGAAGCGGCAGAATCATCACAGTCCCCTGTGAAGAAAGAGATGATGTGTGCTCCCTCGAGCGCACCTTCCAAGCTGCAGCAATCGAAGACCCTGACAGCGCGGGTGCGCAGTACCCTCCTGAGGCCAACCCCAAGAGGAAGAAGCAGCTACTCCGCACTGGGCCTCAGAGGAGCAGCGCCTCTAGCCGTGTCACCTCAGGATCAGTGCCCGCACATGGGGCGCCTCCCTCCCTCGCATAAGAAGGCGCGCCCGATGCCCTCCTCGGGCAGGGCTCGGGGGCTTTCTTTTGGAGGGCCTCTGACCTGGCCAACATCACGAGGGAGGCGCTCGGGCACCACATGGAGTCATGCTTCATGACACATTTCCCTCAAGAGGGCACCGACCAAGGAGCGCCCAGCGCTCAGGAGTTCATCGTCAAGGCCACCCAGGAGCTTCAGGAAGCAAGGGCAATACACAGCGACTGCCGCCCACCTGGTGTTGCTCCCCACCCGGGCGAGGGTGGCGAGCTGCGCGTCGGCGCCGACATCCCAAGGCTCAAAAGGGCCGAATCCCAGGAGCGTTTTTGGCCTTTGCGTGCTGGCCGATGTGAGGCTCCACCTCACAGCTACGTGCGCATGCTGTTTGGCCTGCCAAGCGTGGCAGCCACCTTCTAGTGCAATCTACAGAGCATCCTGGCAACCCAGGAAGCCAGGCATCACGCGGTCCTGGCAGAGATGGAGACGGTTCTTAGGAGGCCACCTGAGCCCCCAGAACCTCCCGAGGCTCAGGGTCTCGACGGCTCATGAGGAGCAGCTTCTTCAGCGCGCACCTTCAGCTACCCCAATGCTCCTTTGACGATGAAACCAGGTGACATTTCCCAAGTTCATTCAGCTGGGAGCGCCCCTCGGGCTGCATTATTCCTAGGTCGCATGGGCCATTCCCTGCGGCGTGTATCCTCTTGCATCTTTAGTTTACCCTGCTGGGGGCGCCCCTCGGGCTGCATCATCCCCAGGCCGCTCGGGTCCGACCCAGTGGCATGTATCGTTCTTGCATTTACCTAAGCTAGTTTGCTCTCCATGCACGAGTTATTTATGGTCATTACCTACTTGATTATCACCCACCACGGGAGCCACTCATGCCAGCATGACGCTTGTGCTCGGGTCCGTCCCTGCAATGCTAACAAATCTGAGCGGTTGAGCTCTGGCTCGCGGCACACCGGCACACGTCACCTCATCGGACCCTTAGTGCCTTCACCTTCTTGCGGAGCAACCAGTAGCAGACCGACAATCATAGCGGCAATTTGTGTCCCTCATCACGCTAACCTGCAGGAACCTCCTGAGGGCAATAGCGGGCGGTACCACGGGCAACCTCTTCTCCCATGCAATTCACTTGCGTGTTAAAAGGGGAGCTCCTGAGCATCGCGACTCAGGAGCTCTTACTGGCTCTCCAACCCTCACCCCCTGGCCTTGACCACGACACCGCAACCTGGCATACCAGCGGCGACTGAGCTCGCTCGAGGGCTGGGACCTAAGGACGTAGAGCACATAGAAGAGCATGGAGAAGAGGGGGAGGCTTGCACAGTCCTAACCTGGCTACACTACGGCCGTCGGCATGCGAGTCTGGCATAGCACAAGGAAACAACTCCTGACTACGAAGATAAGTTTCACACCCGGGTCGGCCAAGCACTATGGCAAAAGATTCCCACCTCTCGTAGCCCTGCTGTGGCGGCATCGCCTCCCTTTCCCACCTTTAGGTAGCTGCTTGCACACTAAAGGGGGCCTATTGAGCATCCCGCCTCAGGAGCTCTCACTGGACCTCGGGCCGCTCACCTCCTGGCCTTGACCACGGCATCGCGACCTGGCATACGAGTGACAACTGCAGCCTGCCTGGGGACCGAGACCTATTGGCGTAGAGCATCAAGCTGCTGCGGGGTTGGAAAGGGTAGACCAAGCCGAAGCAAGACATCTGTTCGCATATTTTCATAATAAGGATAATATCAACAAAAGACATTACATACCCTTTACACGCCACTACGGGGTCCATCTTGATTCCTTGCAGCGAACAAAAGAAGGAAGTTTCTAGGGGCCCTATCTACACGCGCCAAATTCCGCCAATGCCATCATCAACAGTGGGCCATGAGAGGCCGGCGCCAACCTCTCCAGATCAGCGACGACAGCGGTCGGACGTTGTGGCCTTACTCCGGGCACGATGAGGGCTCCGAGGCACGTAGCTGCTGTCGCTCGTCTTCGGAGTCTCGTCGACCTTGGGAGAATCATTAACCCACCTGGAGTCGCCGCTACTGCTGGAGGAGCTGCTGGCGAAGCCAGCGGCAGGCTCGGCGTTGGCCGCTGCCCCGTCTTGACGACCCCCTTCAGGGCAGCACTCCAAGCGGCGGCGTTCTTCTTCGAAGACCTTGAAGAATATCATGGTGGCGCCGTTGTACTCAAAGTGGATGGCAAGGGCGCCTTCCGCACGGCAGACTCGAGCAACCTCGCCCCAGCCACGGGTCATGAAGATCTTCCCTCGAGAGACGGCTTCGACCACTACTCTAGTCGCCGGGGCGTCGCAGTTGGCGTGCTGCAGCCAAAGCTCGAGGGTGCCCCTCGGCGGCATCTCAGCGGCGAAGAACTGTGGGAAGCAAATCCAAGTGCACGGAGGCATCGTCACCCACATCACGAGTTCGCGCGAGGAGTCCGCGACGTGGGCTCGTGGGGCGACAACGTGCGCCACCACGGTGCGGCGACCACGGACACGGCGTGGGCGGCGCCGTTCGCCGCCTCTCCCTCTGGAGCACTCAGCTCAGGAATACAAGGGTAGCGGATACATGGGAGGTGGCCGCTTGTACCAAGGCCTCGACACCTACGGCCTCACAACTATGTCACAGCGATGGGACAACCTCTTCTTCGGCAGAAGTGGCTCAGGCTTGTCGAGGGGGGGTTTTCCCTTCTCTGTGGCTGAGAAGCTCCATCTCGACGCCATGGTTGACGCATCAAGCGATGAAGCAAGGAAGAAGAAGGTGCAGGAGGAGCAGAGGAAGAGATGGATGACGGGGTTTCTGCTCCCCCTTCCCATTTATAGCCAAGGGGTGGCCAACCGCCGGCCTCCATGATCTAAGGTAATAATGATCTTCTGCATGCAGCATGGACTCGTCAAGTCGGGAAGTTGCCTAGGCAGCGTGTGGAAGCAGAGACGCCCATGTCCAATCAATCGCCACGTGTCAAACAAGGGCGCGGGCTATTGGGGCCCGCGGCGCTCCACACTTTCTCCTTGGCCTTGCCTCGAAGCCAAGCCCGAGCGCGCCTTGGGCCCGGGGGCTATCGTCGGCATCCTAGGAACGGGGGTCCCCAGACTTGCCTGCCTGCGGCCCACGACATGGCTCCACCAGCGGCCCATCTTCACCAGCAAACACTCAAGACCCTCGCGAAGGGCCAAGCCTCGCGAGGTGGACGAGGCAAGACCTCCTCGGGGCGGCCTCACTAGGCTGGCTTGTGAGGGGCGGAGAGATCAAGGTAAGGGGCACCTCGCGAGGTTCCTGTGACCCAAGCCATGACGACCAAGACCAGGTGGGCACCAGGCGGGCGCCAGCGCGCCCAGTGTCCTCGTTTCCTCTTTGGTGCTAAAGAGGCAAGGGCAGGCGCGGAGTCCCGAGGCATGAAGCAAAGGTTTCCATATTGGTGCAATGCGACCAAGACCAGCGGGACGACAGGACGGAGGTCACCGTGGAGCCCAGGACGGCGTCATCACCAAAGCCTTTGACATGAGAAAACCATGTTCTATCAGGATAGCTCATACTAGCTGCCCCCTTCAAAACTGGTCGTTGTGGGATCCCTTCCCGCCTAATATTTGTGAGGAGGACCCGGGCCTCTATATATAGGGCTAGCCACCATCATAGGAAGGGGACCCAGGAAGGATCGGCACATCGAGAGAGAGGGACGATCCTCTACCGCATCAACTTACCAAGCACAAGAACAACTCTCCTCAGGAGGCTGTTATTCCCTTGTAACTTTTCATCCTCAGCCCCAGAGGCAATCCACCACACCACACCACACTGGAATAGGGTATTATACCACATCGGTGGCCCGAACTAGTATAAATCTTGTGTCCCTTGTTCTGCGAGTTCGACTCACTAAGCCTTGAGATTGCGGTGAGGGCGTGAGCTAGAGGGAGAGAGATCTTGATGCGCACACCAGTATTCGAACCTCAAGGGTCTTGCCGGAACCTGAAATACGACAGTTGTAAAACTCATGGAATATTGAGCATCTCCGCAAGTACTACCCGTAAGGCTTGAGGCTGTTGGGCACTGCCCAGCAGCCACCCTTTTGTACAGGTCTTGCCTCAGCTGCATGTAACCCCTTGTACAAAGCCGGGGCGATGACCCCGTGCAAGATAAAATGAAGAAGCGCTGTAGGGGGCCCCCCAACTAAGATCGCATGCATGCATGAGCAAACCCAGATCACTGCATAAGCATTTCATGAGCATTTGCATATGCATATAGATAGGATTGCATCCTGCATTCATTCTCATCTACATGGAGTTGCAGGTTCTTGCCATGAACTTGGCTTCGACAAGGGACGAGAAGATTGCACGGCACAACGATCCCCAGCAAGCCAAACAGATAAGTTTTACCTCTTGTATATTAGTGTTCTGTAAGGCTATAACTTTGCATGAGAAAACCTCGTCTCTCTTTTGAAACTTAAGTGCTCCCATCCATGACTCGAATGTTGCTTTAGTAAGGATGGTCGCAGTGGCCTTTAGTAAAAAGGAGCTGGCGGGGGGCTGGCCCCTCTGTCTATTCCCCAGCAGACATAGCTCTCCAGAAGATAAAGAGGGTGCCGGCAGGATATCCTGCCGGGGAAAACTTGTTTATTTTCATCAAAGAGGCACTCCACCTCTGCATGGACATACACATGCATAGGTTCCCGGCAAGTATCATCTTTTTCATTCATATGCTAACACAAGTACAAGCATTACAGGACACTAAGATGGACTTGAGGGATTACATTTATTGAATTAAAATTCGGCGATTGCCTACATGTTTAAGATTGAAAAAATATAAGTGCTTCGTAATGCCTGTCCTGTCCCTCTTCTCCTAGGGACGGCTGTTGAAGGCGAGGAGGGCAAAAGGATCGCCAGGGCAGGCATCCAGTCCGCTCCCATCGGGCTCCAGGAGAGGTAGCCCGGTAGGAACGGGAGCGCGAGGTAACGCCTCAATGGAGAGCACGACGGAAGGCATCCCTGTCAACCACTGTCACCAGGGCCAGCGGGGCTCGGCAGGGCTAATGGAGCTGCAGCCCAAGAGGAAGCCTGCCAGGGTCCAGCTGGAAGGCTGCTGGAGGAGCCCGGCAGCACCATCCACACCTCTGCATCCAACTCCGCGACAAATCAC
The DNA here is from genome assembly GCF_002162155.2 of Triticum dicoccoides. Classification (NCBI taxonomy): domain Eukaryota; kingdom Viridiplantae; phylum Streptophyta; class Magnoliopsida; order Poales; family Poaceae; genus Triticum; species Triticum dicoccoides. Next base: position 352,025,570 of record NC_041392.1, read on the forward strand.
ATTGCCAGGGAGGAGGCGCAGATGCAGATGATGGTGCTATCGCCTGATGAAGATGGTGCGGGCGACGATCAGCCGGAGTCAGAGTCGTCGCTCCTCCGCCCGCTGTTGTCGTCATCACCGTCACTGTCCTCCTCGTCGCTTTAGTCCGAGGAGGAGGTTTTGTCATCGTTCGAGCTCTCCACCCAACATCCTAAGCGACCTCCTGAGCGCCTGAAGATCTTAATAGAGAGCAGGCCGCTCTCCATCAGTTTGAACTGGAGAACATGCCCCACCAAGAAGCTATCGGCACAGGCGAAGGTCATCCAGCCACAGCGAAGATACATCACATGAGGGGCAGGGAAATTGACATCAACCCACATCCTGCCATTCTCACAACCCCTCATGTGTAGCCTCAGGGCACGTGGTTGCTCGAGCACAATCTCCCGCGCGAAGGGAGTTGGAAGACGAAGGTGACCACACAAGGTCTTATACAGCCTGATGATGAACTCTCGAGGTTGGTCCCCAACATGGTCTTCTATCGGAGGAGGAGCCGTCGGTGGGGGCGCAGCCAAGGCGCTCCCCCGTCCTCCGCGAGCACCATGGAGACCTCGACCTCGCCCCCCTCCCTCTTCTCATAGCAGGCTCCGCCGCCTCAGGTTCTAGATGGGGAGGGATGTGTTGCTGAGTGGAAGCCCTCGTCGCTATCGCCGGAACTCTACTACGCCCTCGCCCTCTCACCATGGCTAAGGGAGAAGAATTGAGAAGAAGGAGAAGTATGTGTAGAGAGGTACTGCCTTTGTCTTTTTATATAGAGGGGACGAGGCATGGGGCTGGCCCCTCGCATGGGGCATGGCCGCCCCACTCCTCCAATACGGCCTCTCTGCACCCTCGACAGCTTTGGGAATCAAGGCTGACCCTCTACTCCAACCATCAACGCTTGATTTTCAACCATGGCACTCCTCCCTGTGCCCTCCGCATCCACCACCTACCGCACCCAATGCATGCGGACCACGTGGCTGGTGCATGTGGGGCAGAGGGCGAGTGGGTTTGGCGGTTTCCGCCCCGTGATCATGGGGCGAGGCAAATCCACAAGCCACGATCGAAGTCCCCCCGCGGTGTTATGCACGACGTGCGAGAAAACTGGAAACTGGCCCGAAATCAAGGCTAATGAAGCAGCTATGGAAGACTTCAAGAGACCAACCTCTTCAGCAACCCTTGCCTGTGCACTTATTAGGCCCTACCCCAAAAACACTCAACAGCGCGTTTGGGGCAGGCCTGGGGGCTTCTGTGGGTGCAATAGACCCTGGGTCTGTCGCCCCAGACTGTGCATAGGCACGGGAACAAGATTGAGCACCAGCTTAAGTCAGAGATTGAGGGACCAAGAGATTTGAAGAACCAACATGCAGTTCAGAGGGACCAAGATCAAGCCAGAGGAGCAAGATATTGGCAAGAGAAGGCAAGGGGCGAGGCCACCGCCAGAAGCAGGCAACCAAGGCACCCTGGCAAGGTCTGCCGAGGCTTGCGGGGCAGAACCACCCCACCAACCACTCAAGCAAGACCCACGTTGTCAATCAGTACAGTGTCAAGCCGCAAGGTGATTAAGTGGCAGCTATTCGCCACATGGCAACCATTTTCTGCAGAATAAACCCACAAATGAGAGCTGTCTTGCGACGTGTCAATAGAATAGGCGCAGAGTTCGCAAGATAGCCCAGCAAGCCTTGCCGGGCAACCAGTGATGTGACACTAAGCAGTGCATTTAATGCACCCTGTCAACCATTGTGGTGACCCCTTAATCTATAAAAGGAGGCCCATGGCACCCGTAGGAAGGGTTAGAAGGTTGGAAAGTTGACAAACCCACAACCCCATACACGCGTAGTCGCTGCTACCCTACGGCGACCCCTGTCGGGCAAGTGTACTGCATTTTGCCATTCCCATTCCACCATCAATCCACCAAAGCAGGAGTAGGGTCTTTCGCCTCGCGGTGGCCCGAACCTAGGTAAATTGCTTGTGTGCTCTCTGTCGTGTTGTCATGCGCTGGTCTGCTCTTTGTGCAACACGGCGTCCCCCTGCCGAACCAGCAAGGGGCCTCCTGGTCCCATAGGTGGTCGTGGATATACCGCGACAATGGCTAAAGAACCAAAGGTATCACACCCTAAGGATGTTGATTTCAATAGTGATGAAGATTATTTGCTAGGTGATGATGATTTACTTGTTGACAACTCTAGTGATGAAAACTATGATGAACTTGCTATTAATCATGCCAATCAAGACAAAATGAATGATGATGATAAGAAGGTGATTGAGCATCTAACTAAAGAAATAAACACTCTTAAGTTAGCTCATGAAACTACCTTAGAAGATTATTGAGAACTTTTAAAGATTCGTGAGAAGGTACACTTTGAAAATCTCAACCTAGAGCAAGAGCATGGGCTCTTAAAAGAAATCAATGATGATCTACGTAAGAAAAGTTCTTACATTGCCAAGCGTTTACTCTTGTCTACTTACATGCCACAAGTAAAATCTTGCAATAAGAGTAAGAACGATTCTTCTTCTAGTAGTAATAACAATAATCATGCTAAATCCAATGTTGTTGCTTCTAGTAGTTCTCTTGATTCCACTAACGATTCTCTTAGCCAAGTTACAATTGAGGAAGAAAATAGCTTATTTAAGTGAATTATAGACAAAGGTGTTAACAAGAGCCTTGCTGGAAGTAAGCAATTTGAGGAAACTGTAAGCAAGCAAGGAAGGCACCAGAAGAATCAACATATTGGTTTTGAACGAAAGTTCAATGCCAATGGAGTTGAGTGGTAAGAAGATCCATACCCAAGACGAAGTTCGTTCGTCAACAAGAGAAGTATGATCCTACTTCCTTCATGGGAACACAAGCTCAAGATGATGTTCCACCACAAGACCATAAGCTAAAAGGCAAGGACAAGCTTCAAGAGGATATTGATGCATTTGAAGAAGCTCCTAAGGCATTGGTCAAGTGGGTTCCCAAGACTACATCAAGTTCTACTTCATCAAGTACGACAACAACTCCAAGGATTCCCATCAAGATGATGTGGATCCCAAAGAAGAAGAACTAGAGAGTTCTTGAGGGTGACTCCGCCAACATACTTCACTCATATTCATTTTGGCAAGAACAATTGCAAACAACCTCCACATCTTGCACCAGTTCAAGGAGTCACAAACTCTCTAGTTAGTAAGACAAGGGACAAGGTAACCTAATGCTTTCATGGACATCATCTTGTGTGTACTTCACTCTATGTCTATGGATATCTTTGTTTGTTCCTTGTGGGACTAACCCATGTAGGTATTGAAAGTGCAACTCACTCAAATGGATTGCTCCAAATGATCTACATCAACATTGTGCATCCACATCTTCAACATCTACATGAAGTCATTATTGACAAAACCCAAGGTTAGTTCATCCCTCTTAGGGGGGATATCACATCTAGGGGAGCTTTAGTCTAAGAATTAAGCTAAAGAAACTCTAATGGTGTGAACACAACAATGCTTTATGTAAAAGTGGTAACCCCACTTGTGCTTAAACAATGAGTATGACCTACGATCAAATGTTCTCATTTGACTCCTCAGTCAATATACTCATATATAGATGACCTAGTCATCACCAATTGCTGGATAGATGCTAGAGTGTTTGTGCATGCTTTGCCACATATTTCATTTGCTGTCTTATTGTGTGAGCATGCTGAATGCATATTTTTCTCATTCGAGGACATCCATTTGTTGCTTTGATTGTTTGGTCTTTTTCTTTTTGCCAAATGGATGGACAAGAATGCCTAAGTACTCCCTCTAGCTATCTATGTTTTTCTTGTCGCAAACTCTATTCATGCCACATCACAAAGTTTGATCAAGTCAGATTCGAACCCTCTGGGTGAGGAGCACTCGAAGTCACCGATTCGTCATAGACTTAAACTTCCAAAACCTCTTTGTGTATTTCAGTCTGACCGATTGATTCCTTTCGATCATACCGAATTCATTGAGTTGATCTAGGTTTTCAATCTCGGTGCAACCGATTTGAATAGTTCGGTCACACCGAGTTGCATTAATCACTTGCGATTCTGCATCTCAGTGCCACCGAGTTGTTCCACTCGGTCACACCGACAGTGTCAAGATATATATACTCATGGGTCAAATTTTGGAAATTCCTCCGAAACCTTTCGCCCACATGTGTCCTGCTTTGCCGACTTAGGTCTCCGGGTCGTCTCCTCATCACCAACAACCTCCCGCCGCTGGTTACCACTGCCGTCAACGGGAATCTTCACCGCCGTTGCTGCCATAGCGAGTTCACCGCCGAGTTAGGGTATGAACTCGACCCCTATGTGCAATCTTTACCCCTGATTCCTGCACTTAGGTCAATGCCATGATCATTACCACATATGAGATCACTCTATCCAGCTAGAACTCCCTTTAGATTAGTTTTGATTCAAAAATTTAGGATAAGGTTTTCGCCGAACTCATCTCGGACCGACCGAGTTGTATAAATTGGTCTCACTGATTTGGCTTAGGCCATTGCACTTGTGATTTTCGGTCTGACAGAAACTTGCAAATCGGTGTGAATGAGTTCGGTTCTCCGTGAAAGCCTAGCAATCTCGGAGACATCGAATTGTGTCTTCGTTTCACTGATTCCACTAGTTCAGACTCCCATATTGCTTTGGTGGCACCGAGTTTAACAAATCGGTAGGTCCGAAATTCTTTCTATGGAAAACTAAAACTATGTTTTTGACTCAATTGTTTACAAAATCTCTGCACTTTGTGAAGCTCATCCACTCTATCTCAACTACATCTATTCACATGGCCAGCTTTGAGTTTGCAGTATCAGCTATGTCAGATCAAAGTGATAGCAAGAACATGTCTAAGGAGCAAGTCAACTTGAGTGAGGGCACTAGTCCCTCTGATAGCTATGATGATGGAAGTAGAAGCATTCCAAGCAACTTGCCCAAGGCAGCAACCAGGACAAGGAGAAAGAGAAACTCTGATTCCGAGGATGAAGATTATGTTGCTGCTGAGAAGGAGGTCAGCTCCAAGAAGAAAGTTGTCAAGAAGGAATTTGGCACAGTAGCTTCAATCAAGCCTGGTATGCACAAGAAGGCTCCTGCCAAGAGAGTGCCCACATCAAAGGCCAGAGCCTCAACTCTTGAAGCCTCCAAATCAACTGTGGAAGAGGCTGCTGGTGAGGGCAATAAAAGGAAAGAAACGGCCAAAAAGACTATGGCAAGAGTTATTGGAAAGCCGTCAATGATGACCCAATCAGATTAGGAAGAGGAAGAAGAGGATGATGCACCAGCATCAAAGACTCAGAAGCTGATGGGGGATGCCATCAAGTCTGGTGCTGCTCCATCGAAGCCAAAGACTGCCCCCAAAGCTACTTCTCAAGCTTCAAAGGCTGCACCAAAGAGATCCACCAGGAATATACCAGCTGCTAAGAAAACAAGGCCCCAGTCCCTGAAATAGAAGAAGATGATGAAGCCCAAGTTCTCAGAAAGTTGAAGCCAAAAATTTCTGATCATGATGACAATCACCCAGTGGCTGAAAACATGAAGGAGAGAAAGGATGTAGGTCTCGGATTCTGGAGACAATCAGACCCTTATGCTGTGAGGAGAAGGACTGCTGTGGACTACATATTTCACACCAAGGAACATCGGGTCTTCTATGAGACAGTCCTTTTGGATAAGAAGCCCATCGTGTGTGACATGAAGTGGGTGGATTGGAACTACATCGACAACAATGAAGATCACTTCCCTGGAGTACATGAAAGTTTCACACTCAATGGAGTAGACACCTTTGTGGGTCAGAAATTAACCAAGTGAATGATGAGGTCATTATGCAATTCTATTCAACAACTCATTTTTATCCAGATGGGAGGATTGTATGGATGACTTAAGGTACAAGGTATCAGTCTACTGTTGCTGAGTGGGCCAAGCTTATCAATGCCTGAAGAGCATGAGGATGACATTGATGTCTATGCTAAACCTAGGAAGGGTCACAACTCCATGGCCAACATGTACAAGGAGATACCTAACAAGGCCTTGGAGACACACAAGCTAGGCCCAGTGTATTATCTGTTGTCTGGACTGGCCACTATGAACACCATTTTGAGGCACACCTTGCTGCCCAAATCAGGAGATCACAGGATGATCAGAGGCCACTCCATCAACTTTCTTTAGATGTTTGATGTGCCCCTAAAATTCAAAGTGATGAGTTTGATTGTTGAAACCATCAAGAGGACTGCTGTTGATCCGAAGAGATCATGTGGGTATGCTCCACATGTTCAGATGATCATCAACTCCAAGATGGGCAAAGGCATGTATCTCTTGGACAATGAGCACCTTCTCTTGAGGCCTGATCATGAGGACAACACAGTTGTTATGTATGCTTCAGATCCTATATCTATAGAGGCTCAAGAGAAGAGAGAGAGAAGGCAAAAGCAGAGAAGGCAACCAAGATGCCAAGTGTTGAAGAGCCTTCACAGGTTTTTCTCAAGTCAAAACAAGACCAACTTGGCTATCTCATTCAGGCTACTTTGAGGATTGAGAAAGGCTTGGCCAACCTGACTCAAAATCAGGAGACTCTTGAGAGAATTTTTGAGACAAAACTTCATGAATTGGATGTCAAGCTGACAGAGATTCAGACATCAGTGGGGAAGATCCAAGAAGAGCTTGAGGATAGGAGTGACAAGATCACTACTGATGCCTATCAAAGGGTGCCTAGGAGACAGAGGTCTACAGCAGTGCCAGTGACAGATACTAGAGCTATAACTTTAGCTCTTGTAGCCACAGCTTTAGTTGCCCCTCCAGTTGCAACTCCACCAACTCCTACAACCTCTACAGATGCATTTGTTGCAGAACTCCTCTCTGTTTCAGCTTCGCACTTTGAAGCTCCCAAAGATCAAGCTTAGAGAGCCGCATAGCACTATGCATTTTCAAGCTTTTTGGTAACTTTTTGCCAAAGGGGGAGAAAGTGTATACATCATAGCCTGAGAGAGAGAGAGAGCTTTGCTTCTTTTTGCTATCTCTTTTGCTACTTATTTGCTACTTATTTGTTTGCTTTCTTGATTGATACTATACGATTGTGTGTGTGAGATACTTGTATGGTCATGTGTTTGATCATATCATATGTTAATGTTTGTGCTTGGATGATGATATTATCTATCTCTCATGTATGATTATTCACTTTGTCTTCGTGATGAGTGTATATTTCATATTCTGTCATTTTGAGCACTCCACCAAGATGTACGTGACATGCAAGAGTAACCCATGATCCTAATCGATTGTGCATTTGCATTCAAAAGAAAATTTTAAATAATGCACAAATTTAGGGGGAGCTCTTACTTATCACATACTTCTCAAAGCAACGATATATTTCATTCTTTCTATCATTTGTCGAAGCTTTGATCTATATGTTGTCATCAATTAACAAAAAGGGGAGACTGAAACTGCAACTAATCCCTGGGTGGTTTTGGTATTATTAACAACATATAGCTCATTGAACTAATATCCATTCAAGATAATCTTTTCAGAAAGTTCAATGATTGTCGTGGCATGGACTAGAGATGTGGATCCCTCAAAATGCTAAGGACACATATTGGCACAAGCTCAAGACTCTACATTTTCATTTTAGTGATCCAAGATCACATTGAGTCCATAGGAAAGCCAATACTATTAAAAGGGGATGAGGTGTTGCTTAATGGATTTCTTATTGAAAATGCTTAGTGATATGCTCCAAAAGCCCTCAACCACTTTCTCATTTTCCACATTTGTCCCAAACCAAAAGTCAAACTCGACCCCACCGATTTGATCTATCCAGCGCCACCGAGTTCATTTGACATAGCCATAGCCAGAAACCCTAATCAGTTCGGTCTCACCGATAGGGATCTTAGTCTCACCGAGATGGGATTGCAAACTCTCTATTTCCCTTTGTAACGTTTAGGTCTAACCGAGATGGGCGATTGGTCCCACAGAGTTCGCAATGCAAACTCTCTATTTCATTTTCGTAATGTTTCGGTCTCACCGAAATGAGCGATCGGTCCCACCGAGTTTGCCTGACCAACTATCTGTTTGCCAATTACTGAAATTGATCGGTCTCACCGAGATTAAGTTATGCCCTAACCCTAACAAAATCGGTCCCACCGAGTTTATTGTGTCGGTCCCAACGAAATGCCTAACATTCACATTCTGAACTAAATCGGTCTAACCGAGTTTCACTATTCGGTCCCACTGAGTTTGGTAAATTGTGTGTAATGGTTAGATTTTGTGTGGAGGCTATATATACCCCTCCACCCTTCCTCCATTCATGGAGAGAGCCATCAGAATGTGCCTACACTTTCAGCATTCATTTTCTGACAGAGAACCACCTACTGATGTGTTGAGACCAGGACATTCCACTCCAACCATAAGAATCTTGATCTCTAGCATTCCCCAAGTTGCTTTGCACTCAAATCATCTTTCCACCATATGCAAATATGTGACAGAGAGTTGAGTGTTTGGGAGACTATCATTCGGAGCACAAGAGCAAGGAGTTCATCATCAACACGCCATCTAATACCTTTTGGAGAGTGGTGTCCCTAGATTGTTTAGGTGTTACTTGGGCGCATCCGACAAGATTGTGGAGTTGAACCAAGGAGTTTGTAAGGGCAAGGAGATCGCCTACTTCGTGAAGATCTACCCAAGTGAGGCAAGTCCTTCATGGGTGATGGCCATGGTGGGATAGACAAGGTTGCTTCTTCGTGGACCCTTCATGGGTGGAGCCCTCCGTGGACTCGCGCAACTGTTACCCTTCGTGGGTTGAAGTCTCCATCAACGTGGATGTATGATAGCACCACCTATCGGAATCACGCCAAAAATCTCCGTGTCTACATTGCGTTTGCTCCCCTCAAACTCCTCTCCTTTACCTTCATATGCAATGATTTATATTCCGCTGCTATACTCTTAGAATTTCATATGTAGGTTGATTGCTTGACTTGTGATAAGTTGCTAAAATTTTCCAAGACTTAAAATTGTGAAAAGGCTAGATTTTTATTTGGTCAAGTAGTCTAATCACCCCCCTCTAGACATACTTTCGATCCTACAACCTAAAAGTTGTGATTTGCTTTATTGTACTAACAGATCTAACAAGGTTTTTTATTATGTTTGTGTGGATGAAGTGTTCGAAGATCGAGGAGTTATCGATATAAGAAGAATAAGGAGAGGAAAGATTTTAAGCTTGGGGACGCCCATGGCACCCCAAGTAAATATTTCAAGGATACTCAAGCATCTAAGCATGGGGATTCCCAGGTTGGCATCCCATCTTTATTATTCAACAATTACGGTATACCTTGGTTTTTGTTTTGTTCACATGATATGCGTCTTTTGTGTTTTTTTAATTTTATTTTCCTTTATGCACCATGCTAGTATGAGATAGTCCTTCAGTTATTTATAGAATGCTCTGTGTGCTTCACTTTAATCTTTTGAGTATGGCTTTATAGAATGCTTCGTGTGCTTCACTTATATATATTAAGCTTGGATATTGGTCAATCTATATTAATTGTAGAATGTTCTATCAGCTTCACTTATATCTTTTAGAGTATGAATAAAATTTAAAGACATTAAAACTGGACACCTTTCTAGCCTTCTCAGGTCATTAGTGTCCACAACCGTCTGATCGTCAACTTTGAGCATTTTTGGTTGTCAGATCGCTGTGAGTCGCTCCTAATCTGGCTTCGTTCGGTATTAACGATGGCTCACCGTCGTGGGCCGCTGCTCCGGCCACTTTTTTGGGCATATCACGTTAATTTGGGCCTAATGGGCCTTTAGAAGCCTGCCTACGCATAGCCAAAAAAGAAAAGGCAACCCTGGTTTCCTTGCAAGGTCGCTCGGCTCCACCCTTCGCGTGGCGGCTGTTTCCCGATCGATGCGGGAGCAACGACTCGGATGGCGATCTCTATGGATTTGGACGGACGTGTGAGCGCGAGAGATAAGGTCTCTAAGCAACTCGATGGGGAGGTGGTGGGGGCAAAATGAAGCATCAGCCGCGATTGGAGTCGACTCGCTGATGATTGAAGATTCAAATCGTAGTTGATGCAACCCATTACTGGCCACCAATAATTGCAAGTCTGTTACTACCCCGATTCATCTTCTTCATTTATACGCTCGTCTATATATAACCCCACCTTGTAGTTGTTCATTCCTCATCCCCCTCATTACGTATGTACCTCCTTCTCCGGCAACTATGCCGAGGATTCATCTTCCCTATTTTGTGAGTCCTCCTCGCTCTCTCCTACTAATTCACATGACTCATGATTCATGAAGTTTTAAATTTGTGGCTATCTCTTTTGATGTATCAATCCCTTTGTGTTATCATCAGAAAATAAGTTGATCTTTCTCTCATGAGAAATTTATCTAGTGCGATTTAATTTCACCTATTCTGTACTCAAGATAATTTTGGGACTGCTTGCTCTAGGTGACCTCTCCCTATAGATTTTTTAGGATTTGTCCCGCCCATATAGTTCCCACTTTGTAGCCTTGAATTCTTAATACCTTTAGATAGCTTTGTGTGATAAGACTTAGTTTTTATATGGTGAAACTTGCCTCTGTAATCTTTTGAGTTACATTCGGTATGCAGACTGTATTCTGACATGTCCGCAAGTTAGACCTTGCTATTTATTCTAGGTTTTGGAAGAGAAACTTGGTGGAGTTGAAGGCATTTTGTACTGATGAATGCACAATAATTAAATCCTGATGGTCGGAGATATGTCCTTATTCATATACTATTATTTTGCATTCATATTTAGTCTTATCCACTTTCCTTTTCACACCGTACAATTCATGTTCAGATATGGATAGGGTAAAATCAAAATGACCAAAAGAAATAATAAGGCAGTTACTTTTTGTCAAGCATACTACATTTCTATTTTAGAATTTAGGTTTGTGAGCCCCCTTCCACCAAGTCTTTGACGCCTTGTATCAAGCACTAATCGTAAGTGTATGTACCAAGCAATAGCTCGTAATTTGTTCTTGAAACATTGTCAAAACTCAGCTGAAGTTTTCAGTTGCTCCTAAGCAAATAAAGCCTAAATTCACATCTTTTTATGTCGTTGGTGATTATCAGAGAAAGAAGATACATTGGAAAGTTTGCACAACTAAGCTAGATTGATCAAGATTTTAAATAAAACATTTCAATAGCCATAAATTTGATATATCCCATCAGCGATCGCTACAAGGGTATCTATTATTATATGCCAGAACAAAGGTCTTCTACATCACAAGGATGCCAATTTGTTGGAAATCAGGAAGCAAAGCCATGCCTGCACTTAGCACGGATGTTACAAAAATTATCAACCCCTCCTTTTGCTGTTAAATATGGCTGACACGCTAATCTGCTCACTTTACATTATGTGTATGCCTGTAACCAAACCTATTACATATCAGTATACATTGATCTATAGTTTTGGATGGTACAAGCTATGTAAATTCTACTGCTTAATATAATGCTAACCTATGTCTAGCAACTTCCGAGATGAATGTGAGCTATTAGAGTACGTGCTCTCACATCGAACCATCTGGCTAATACTATTTGGTATTCATAAGGAAATAAATATCAATGTCAGAAGAATTATACCCATTAATAGAAATCGAGTTCGCAATGTTGTGCCCAAGGATAACTTGGATGTTGCCATTCCAGCATATCGTGCTCCTATACCTAAAACTTGATGTGAAATTGTAATGCCCCGGACACACCTGCCGGTGGTCGTTACTCCTGGCGGGATCTAGACTGGCCCCACAGATCAATACTAGTCTTTTCTGCGCACTTTGTCCTCACTCATGCGCACCCGGGAGCAACTTCCCGGTCGGACACCCATCCTGACACTACTTCAAGCTGAGCACGCTTAACTTTGGAGTTCTGTCCGAATGGGCTACCGGAAAAGAAGGAATTCCTTATTGATATGAGTAGTCTATCATCCCTAATAAGCCAGGCCATCACATACACCCCCACTCAGAGGAACTGACGTCCTCGTCGGGCCACAGGAACGTTCCCTCTTGGCACAACCGTCTGTGCATCCAGTCCGGTACATGTGCCATGCCGTGTGCCACGACGGGTCACAAACGTCATGAACAACATGACCGTGCACCTGTCCGCAACCATCCGTGTAACCGCAAGGGTCGGCTCTGATACCAACTTGTAACGCCCCGGACACACCCGCCGGTGGTCGTTACTCCTGGCGGGATCTAGACTGGCCCCACAGATCAATACTAATCTTTTCTGTGCACTTTGTCCTCACTCATGCGCACCCAGGAGCAACTTCCCGGTCGGTCACCCATCCTGACACTACTCCAAGCTGAGCACGCTTAACTTTGGAGTTCTGTCCGAATGGGCTACCGGAAAAAAAGGAATTCCTTATTGATATGAGTAGTCTATCATCCCTAATAAGCCAGGCCATCACAGAAATACAACAAAGTATCTCAAATATTTCTGTTGTCTAATTAGTCTATATATTTATGAAATTCCGCTCTTTAATTACTACTTAATATTTTTTGGATATTTCAGTATGGACTACGTATACATTGACAGTATGGACCACGTACAGACTGAAATAAGTGAACAAACACATTAAAACATAACTATATATATCCGATTCAAAAAAGTTAGAACATCTTATATTATGAATAGAGGGAGTAACAAATATAATGGAGGGGTGCGACAACACGCGCCTTAATGGTCTAGTTATCATCGAAATTGGGCTTGGAAGAGTATCATTAAAATATCACTGCTTAGCTAAAAAGCTTTAAAGAAAAATGCTTGTTGGGAGACAACCCAACATTTATACCTACTGTTTTTGTGTGTCCACATGATTAAGCTACTTTAGTAATCATGTTTTATAGTTTTTGTTTCAATAAAGTGCCAAGTAAATCCTTTGTGGCGGTGTGGATTATAATTGACTTGATTTTGTGCAAAAACAGAAACTTTTGTGCCCAGTAACATAATTGTTCGAAATTACTGGAGCATCGAAAAATTCTTATTTTTTTACAGATGATTGATATATAAACTTTGTATGTTTTCCTAATTTTTCAGAATTTTTGGAGTAAGATAAGTATGGTTAATGTTCATATCATTATAGATTGTTTTGTTTTTGACAGATTCTATTTTCAATGCATAGTTTGCTTGTTTTCTAGTTTCTATGGCTTATATTTCTCAATAAAAAATTGTAGAACAATTATGGTACAATAGGCATTGTGTGAGAACAATTATGAATGTTGTATTGACATTACCAAAGTGAATGATTTGCTCTTTATCATACTAACCGATCTCACTCTTGCCGTGGAGGAAGGTCCTCAAATGCTCGTTCCTCAAGATGTCACTCTTTGCATGGAGGAGGGTCTTGAAGCACTTGTTCCACTTGGTTTCGTTCTTGTCGTGGAGGAGGACAAGGAATATGCGCCCGGTTTTTCCTTTCTTGTTGTTCTTCACATTGGGCGGCTTCTTCTTGTCGTGCTTGATGAAGTGCTTCCACTTGTTCATGCACTTGGCAGTTGCGCTCTTCGACGGCTCTAGTGTCCTTGTGCTTCGAGTGCTTGTGTTTCACGCTCAAGTGCCTGTGCTTCACGACGCTCTTGTGCTTGTCGGAGTGCATCACCGTCTTGAGGTACTTGACATTGCACTTATGGAGGTATTTTCTCTTGCTCCATTGCTTCTTGTTATTGTCGTCGCGCCCTATCACGTGCTCGAACTCAATATTGTAAGCCATTGCCATGGTATGGGTTTTCTTGAGCTTGGCTATATTGAGGATCATCATGTCGAGGAAAGCGAACTCATGGAGGACTTACATCATAAGAGGAGTAGTCCGAAGACTGCCGACTTGAGCGGTGGCTTGATTGGCACCGTCTTGACAAAGATGTCGAGGAAGACGGGCGTCTCAAGATCATGTTGCGTAATTCTTCCATTTGTGTGGTGAACTTGGCGTCGATGTATTCACGGTTCCTTGATTCTAATTGCCGAAGGTCAGTGGCGAGTTGCTCCATGCGTTCACCCAAGTCTTCACTTTCTTGATGGAGAGCCCGTTGCGCGATGAAGAAGTGGCTCTTGGTAAGGTAGTCATGATCATTACCTTGCTCCTCGAAAAGTGGGTTCGCCGATGAAATTGGGCTATCCATGATAACCAAGTCAGGTGAGTAGGAAAATGAGAGAACAATACCGAAGTTACCTTTTCTGAGGATTGAGGATGTATCAAGTGTCACTCAATATAATGCCACAATAGGAGAATTGGTACCGGGTTTGTTTCTCACACCTAGACAAGTAGAGCTTATGGAGGACCTTGGTTAGGATGGTGGCAAAAATTTCAAGAAAATGTTAGTCAAGATATCGATAAGGTTCACAAAATTGCAAGTAAAGCAAATACGTCAAACCCAAGAATATCACTAGGAACACACACACACACACGGAAGATAGATGGGATCCGCACAACCAAGGAGTGAGCTGAAAATGTGTAACCACGGAAAATGCTCTCGTTGTACGAATGCTAGAGAGACGCTAGCTCGATTTCTCAAATGGGCAAGATACGCTTGTGCACCAACCTATGAGAGAAACGTGCCATCTTCAATCCCAACTATGCTATGTATACGGTGACCAAGATGGTATGTCTATGCAAAATGGCTCAATGCTATTGCTCACAAGCTCTTTGTTTCTCCTCTTTTGCTTAAAAGCTTTTATTTCTTTCTTTTTTTTCTTTTTTTCACTATGCTTGATGCTCGAGCCAAGTATATATGATATGAGACAAGTATGTAAGATATGCATAGGAGAGACTTATGGCACAAATATGATAGCAAGATCACTACAGTTGTCGGATTCGTGGGTTCTGGCAAACCCTTAAGGTTCGAGCACTAGGGTGCGCACGAAGAACTCTCTCTCTCACTAGCTCGCTCGCACAACGATTCCACGGCCTAGCTCGATGAACCCAAGAAACATGAGACACAAAGGGTTTATACTGGTTCGAGCCACCATTGTGGTGCAATACCCTACTCCAGTGTGGTGGTGGTGGATTGCCTCGAGGGCTAGGGATGAACTAGTACAATGGATGAGCTGCCTCCTGAGGAGAGGAGTCCTTGAGCTCAATGAGTTGGTGTGTGTGCGGATGGTCCGAATCCTTTCTTCCAGCTATGGTGGTGGCTAGCCATATTTATAGAGGACCTGGTCCACTTCCCAAATGCTAGGCGGGAAGGGATCCAACAACGGCCAAGTTTGAAGGGGGACAACTAGTATAAGCTATCCTGACTCTGGTGGTGATGCTGCCATGGGCTTCGCGGTGACCTCCGTCCTGCCGGCCTTGCTCTCATTGCACCAATAAGGAAACCTTTGCCTGATGCCTCGGGACTCCTCGCATGCGCCTACCTCTTTAGGACTAAAGAGGAAACTGGTACATTGCGCCCGTCGACGCCTGCCTGGCCTTGGTTGTCATGGGTTCATGTCACGTGAACCTCGCGAGGTGCCCCTTGCATACATATCTCCGCTCCTTGGGAGCCAGCCTAGTGGGGCTGCCCCCAGGGAGGTATTGGCGTCGTCTGCCTCGCGAGGCTTGGCCCCTCGCAAGGGTCTTGAGTTGTTGTTGCAGACGATGGTTCGTACCAGGCTGCTGGTGGAGCCACCCCGTGGGACACAGGCAGGCAAGTCTGGGTACCCCCATTCCCAGGACGCTGACAATGGTGCACAATAGCGTGGCCCGACAATTCTCAACTCGCTAGTATCGATGGGTAAGTGATGCAAAATGGCTCGGGTTATTAATGCAAAAGCAAGGGCATGAAGTAAGTGTCCTCGAGGTTACCGTCCTTTCTTATGGTTAGCGGTGTCAATAGTGAATATCGTTGGCAAATATGACTCCGAGGCGATGATGAATGGTGGTGATGTCGATGTCACACGTTCCTAAGTAGCCGAAACACCTTAGGAAACGGAAACCGCAACTCAAAATCGGTCAAATGCAGAAGGTGGGTGCTTTTATAATGAATTTTTTTATGTAGGCTAATGGTGGTGGTAATGATATATGTGGATGGGGGATGTCAAGAGCTTCCAAACGAGCTAAAGAACAAGAAAAATGGACTTGGGAGTTGGAAGTTATGGACAAAACAGAGTTGTAGTTGGGCTGGCTCAGGGGAGGGGGGTGCGGGCACCCGGGGGTGGAAGGTGCGGGTGCCCGGGGTGGTCCGGGGCAAACAGCCCAGGGGTGTAGGTGCCTGGTGGATCGAGGTGCGGGCACCCGATGGTCTCCGATTTGGGCGGAAAATTTTGGGGAAAAGCTAAACTCGATGGATTTCATGGTGGGAAGGATGGGGATTGATGGGTAGGGGTGAGGGAGTCCTGGACTAAGGGGTCCTCGGGCGTACGGCCTATTATCCATGGGCCGGACTGATGGGCTGTGAAGACATGAAGGCCAAATACTGTACCTATGTCCGGATTGGACTCTCCTTGGCATGGAAGGCAAGCTTGGCAACTGATTATGAAGATTCCTTCTTATGTAACCGACTCTATGTAAACCCTGGATCCCCCCGGCGTCTATATAAACCGGAGGGGTTAGTACGGAAAGGATATTCTCATTACCATAGTTATACAGGCTAGGCTTC
Source organism: Triticum dicoccoides (assembly GCF_002162155.2). Classification (NCBI taxonomy): domain Eukaryota; kingdom Viridiplantae; phylum Streptophyta; class Magnoliopsida; order Poales; family Poaceae; genus Triticum; species Triticum dicoccoides. The sequence continues at coordinate 352,042,153 of NC_041392.1, forward strand.
TAGGGTTTAGCCATTACGATCTCATGGTAGATCAACTCTTGTAACACTCATATTCATCAAGACCAATCAAGTAGGACGTAGGGTATTACCTCCATAGAGAGAGCCCGAACCTGGGTAAACATCATGTCCCCCGTCTCATGTTACCATCCATCATAGATGCACAGTTCGGGACCCCCTACCTGAGATCCCGGTTTTGACACCGACATTGGTGCTTTCATTGAGAGTTCCACTATGCCGTCGACGAAAGGTTCGATGGCGCCTTCAATCGTCTATAGAGACGCTGTCCAAGGAGAAACCTTCCTCCCCGGACAGATTTTCGTGTTCGGCGGCTTCGTACTACGGGCTAACTCGCTTGGCCATCTGGAGAAGATCGATAGCCGCCCTTGGCCACCAGGTCAGATTTGGAAGCTTGAACTATGTCGCAGATATCCATGGAGACTTGATCTTCAATGGATTTGAGACCGCAGCGATCGCTCCCCCTCGCCCCGATGAACATGACTTAAATCTATCATCGGATCACATCCAGGAGATGGTCCCTGTTGCTGCAACGGCCTTAGAACCGGAGCAGATCATACCATCCGAGGCCACAGAGTCACACGGACTCGGCACCCTGCAATATTTGTGCCAACGGAACTCCGACTCGTCTCCGGCTATAAGTTCCAGACCATGTACGCTCGCGGACACCGAGCTAGATCGGTTATCGATCGTCAAATTCAGCGCCGCAGACATTTTTCAGCACTCACCTTTGGGTGATGTGCTAAACTCTTTAAAGAACCCGTCATTCATGGGAGACTCCCAGCCGAACTATGTCCGGCTCGAACTAGGGGCTGACGACGGAGAATTTCGCTTCCCACCCGCCACCCACTTCATAGCTACCGCCGATGACTTAACCGACGTGCTGGATTATGACTCCGAAGACATCGACGGTATGGACAATGATGCTGATAAGGAGCAAGGCCAAGACCCGCAGCTCACTGGACATTGGACGTCCACCTCTTCATACGATGTGTACATGGTTGATACATCTAAAGAATCTAGCGGCGATGACAAAGAAGACCCAGATGTGAATAAACCTTCTGAGACACAGCCCAAGCGTCGGCGCCCTAAACGCCGCTCTAAGCCACTCCGCTCAAAAGATGGCAACACTGGCACCGGAGAAAATAGCACTCCGGACGACGCCGAAAACAACGAAGACCCTGTTGGAGCAGCATCTGAACAGGAGGAACATGACAATGAGCAAGCTAACCCTGATAGACAGGACATGTCGAGCGACCCAGAGGACGATAGCTATCATCCACCCTTCGAGGATGAGGAGAGCCTCAGCAGCGAGGATTTCATCGTGCCTGAGGCACCCCTAGAGTAGGAGCGCTTCAAGCGCCAGCTAATAGCTACTGCAAGAAGCCTAAAGAAAAAGCAGCAGCAGCTCCAAGTCGATCAAGACCTACTCATTGACAGATGAACCGATGTCCTGGCAACCGAAGAAAACGACCTCAAGCACCCATCCAAGAGTTACCCAAAGCGCAGACTGCTACCTCAGTTCGATGAGGAGGCACCAAATCCCATACTTCTCTCGCATAATGCGGAACGACCACCATGCAGTCGGGATAGTGCGGCAGACTGACCACCCCGTGGTCAGGATAAAACGGCAACTCAGGCCAAACAACAAGCGGCCCCACCGCCTCGCAAAAACAGGGACAATAGGGCAGGACACACCAGATCAATTTACGGATCGCGAGGACGCTTCCCCACTCGGGATGACAGCCACCTACTCGGACGTGACAAACTTAATTACACCCGGGCCGATAACCGCAGACGGACTTCATCGGAGGTGCGCCATGACGTGGCCCGCTATGGAGGCGCCGCACACCCTCTCTGCTTCACAGATGAGGTGCTGGATCACAAATTCCCCGAGGGGTTCAAGCCCGTCAATATTGAATCATATGACGGAACAACCGATCCCGCAGTGTGGATCGAAGATTTTATTCACCAAATCCATATGGCCCGAGGAGATGACCTCCACGCTATCAAATGCCTCCCATTAAAGCTCAAAGGACCAGCTCGACACTGGCTGAACAGCCTGCCTGAAAATTCCATCGGTAGCTGGGAGGACTTGGAAGAGGCCTTCCTTGACAACTTCCAAGGTACATATGTCCGGCCACCCGATGCCGATGACTTAAGCCACATAGTTCAACAACCTGGAGAATCAGCCAAAAAATTCTGGACTAGGTTCCTAACCAAAAAGAACCAGATCGTTGACTGTCCGGATGCCGAAGCCCTAGCGGCCTTTAAACACAGCATCCGCGACGAATGGCTAGCACGCCACCTCGGCCAAGAAAAGCCGAAGTCCACGGCAGCCCTTACGTCACTTATGACTTGCTTTTGCACGAGTGAGGATAGCTGGCTGGCTCGTAGAAAAAACACAGCCAGCGAGATAGGCCCCTCCGAGGCCAAGAACAGCTCCGGCAAGCTCCGGCGCAACAGACACAAACGCCGAAGCAATGGCGACAACACCGATGACACCACCGTTAACGCAGGATTCAGCGGCTCCAAGTCCGGCCAGCGAAAGAAGCCCTAAGGAACAACGGAGGACCATCCAGCTTGGAACGCATACTCGATCGTCCGTGCCAGATACATGGCACCCCATACATACCGGCCAACCATCCTAACAGATATTGCCTGGTCTTTAAGCAAACCAGCAAGGTAAATAGCGGAAACAAGGAAGGGGAATCACAGAGCGAGGACGATCATGAGGAACCTGTTGACACATGAACACGTCACGTGTACCCTCGACGCCGGGGGTGATGCACCGCAGCTCATGTCGAAGGAGACCCGACCGACAGCGCGATACGCAAGACAGTCGGCGGGCGCTTTTGCAGACCCGAAACCCCGCGCACCCGGGAGGGACCCCGTCTGGGATTGCGGCGGCTATGGGCTGCCCTAGGTCGATTCGCTCGCCCCTAGAGCCTCGGGATTCGCAGCTCTCAAACACGAAGAACAGCGAAGAACGAGAGAGAAAAACGGTAGAGAGATAAAACATAGATGAAAAAGTAGTATATTGATTTGTTGGATTGTGTGTTGTTTCAATCGGTCATCACCCCCAACATATATAAGAGGCGGCTGGACTTCCCGTACAAGCAAAGGATTTATCTAGGCTTTCCTTACAAGGAAATTACATCAATTCACATCCAAAACCCTAGTCAAATTCGGACTGGTTTTATCCAAACTTTTCAAAACTGTTCGGTTTAAACTGGCTGCACCTTGCGGGTATTTTTTGCGGTGGTAAACGATATCGGATGAAAACAAGCCCAAAAGCAATCTTGACCATTTTGACGATACGAACAACTTTAATGTTGAAGGTTTTTTGATCAGAGATCATCTTGAGGGTCAGATCGGTCTCGCAACACAGGCTATTTCCTCGCGCTACCCGTCAGACATGTGTGTGGTGGGGCGCGCCACATCTCGCCTCGTGACAGGGCTGCACTCCGATTGGTCTAACTTTTGCATACGAACTCGGATTTGAACGATTTTTATATCAAAATCGATCATTTCGACGAGGCGAAGACAACCCGCGTAGGACATTTCTCCATCCAAGATCATCTGAATTAGCTTCTGAGCCCATCTTCAACTTCTCGTCGGCTTGACTATCACAACCTCCACCCCGGCAGGCCTTCCACCCGGGTAAGCTTTCCGCACCGACAAGGTTTCACCCCGGCAAGGTTTTTACACCGGCAAGGGTTCCTCCCTAGCTCGGCAAGGTTTCTACCCCGGCAAGAGTTTCTCCTCGGCAAGGTTTCTACCCCGGCAAGAATTCCTCCTCGGCAAGGTTTCTCCCTCGGCAAGATTTCACACCGGCAAGCTTCTCCGCCGGCAAGCTTTCCACGTCGGAAAGCCCTCACATCGGCAAGGTTTTACCCCGGCAAGGTTTCATTCAGCCGGCAAAGGCCAAATACTTTCTCACTCAGGGCCGGCCCGCGAAGTGTTGCCTCTAACTTTTGCATACGAACCCGGATTCGTGACCATGCCAAAATCTGGTGTCAACACATGCCCCCCTGTTTTTCGGCAAAGCTTGTGTGCCGAAAAATAACTTGTATTGTGTTTGTTCTAAGGACGATGTCAACACTCCATTGGCCATTTACTTTCCTCAGGATGATAATCAGGTATCGGCCATGTTTGTGCTAAGGGTGATAGTCATATATCGGCCATTGCCCACTTAGGCTTCCTGCCACACACTTGGGTGGTATTTCTTCAAGTACTTGCCATTAAGAGCTCAAGGTAACAGTGCTCCTTGTACAGATTCCACCAAATAAGAGTTTTCGGGAACTATCCTTGCAATTCTAAAAGGACCTTCCCAACTTGGAGACCACTTCCCGAAATTTCTGTCCCTTGAACCAATCGGGAGAATTACTTTCCAGATGAGATCGCCAACTTGAAAATTCTTCAACTTAACCTTCTTATTGTAAGCCCTTGCTACCCTCAACTTGTCCCTTCCTATGGCCTTCAAAGCAGCCAAACGTTTATCGGCAACCTCATCAATATTGTCCATCATCAAGTTATAAAAGTCTACTGCCGATAAATCATTTTGTTTGGCTATTCTCAAAGCATTCAAATTCACTTCCACCGGTAAAACAGCCTCTTGACTGTATACTAGCTCATATGGAGTCACCTTTGTAGCACCATGTCTTGAGATCCTATGTGCCCACAAAGCTTCAAACAACAACTCATGCCATCTCCTTGGATTATCCTCAATCTTCTTATTGATGAGCTTGATTAAAATTTTATTGCTAGACTCAGCTTGTCCATTGGCTTGGGCATAATATGGAGAGGAATTGAGTAATTTTATGTTATAAGATTCGGCAAATTCTCTAACTTGGTGTGACATGAAAGAGGAGCCTTGATCTGTAGTCAATGTTTGAGGAATGCCGAATCTATGAATAATGTGCTCGGTTATGAATTTAATCACCTCCGTATGTGTCATGTTCTTGAGAGGTACTGCTTCAGACCATTTAGTGAAATAATCGGTTGCCACCAATACGAACCAATGCCCCTTTGAGGAAGACGGATGAATTTGTCCAATAAAGTCTAAACCCCATCCTCTGAAAGGCCACGACTTGATAATGGGATGTAACATAGCAGTAGGAGCCAACTGAATATCACCAAATTTTTGACAAGCTTCACACCCTTTGTAATATCTGAAGCAATCATTAATCATAGTCGGCCAATAAAATCCAGCACGTCGTAGCAACCATTTCATCTTGGGAGCCGATTGATGAGTGCCACAAATACCTTCATGGACCTCCCCCATAGCAACTCTCGCTTGGTCCTCGTCCAAGCACTTTAGAAGAACATCATTAACCGTTCGGCGATAGAGATCATCATCTCTCATTGTATACTTGAAAGCCATCCGCCGAACAGCCTTGTCCACCCTTCTACTAGGATCACACAAATAATCAACAATGGGTTTCCTCCAGTCTTGACTTTCTCCTATATTGAATATTTCATTAATGGCTGAAAAGGTGCGCTTCGATTCGGCCTCCCCTACGTCGGCAAGACTAGACATCGGCTTTTCAGAAATATGAAACACGCCATGATCAACATGGTAGTCCGATGCCTGTTGTGCCAACTCCTTTGCTTTCCAATTGTCATGTCTAGATATGTGAGCAATGCTAAAACAATCCAAAGTAGAAATTATATCTAGACATTTATTAAGATAAACATTAAGTGATTCGTCCAAACACTGAAAGACTCTGGATATTTGCTGCACCACTAGTAACGAATCACCATAAGTGTAACACCCTCGATGCGACTATAGCTCCCACGTGTCGAGGCACGACTTAGAGACATAATCGCATTGAAGGCATATGTCGCAAGTTAGGCAATCTTCACAACATCCCATGTAATATAAATAATAAAGGGGAGATAACATAGTTGGCTTACACTCGCCACGTCAATCAAGTGCATAAATAACATTACATCATCCAAACACTCATGGCCCGACTACGGCGCCAAAATAAAAGAGAACCCAACATGCGACACGGTCCCGTTCACCCCCAACTGGGCACCACTACTGATCATCGGGAAAGGAAACATAGTAACGTTGAGAGTCTTCGTCGAACTCCCACTTTAGCTCGTACGCGTCTCTTGGAGCGGAATCATCAGGCCCTGCATCTGGTGTAATAGTAATCTGTGAGCCATAGGGACTCAGCAATCTCGCACCCTCGCGATCAAGACTATTTAAGCTTATAGGTAAGGCAAGGTAAATATAGGTGGAGCTGCAGCAAGCGACTAGCACATATGGTGGCTAACTTATTCGCAAAGGAGAGCGAGAAGAGGAGGCAAGGCGCGAGCGAGAAACTAGAGAGCAACCTGCGCAAACATTACTCCAACACCGTGTCCACTTCCCGGACTCCGCCGAGAAGAGGCCATCACGGTAACACACTCAGTTGATTCATTTTAATTAAGTTAAGGTTCAAGTTATCTACAACCGGACATTAACAAATTCCCATCTGCCCATAACCGCGGGCACGGCTTTCGAAAGTTCAATCCCTACAGGGGAGTCCCAACTTAGCCCATGACAAGCTCTCACGGTCAACAAAGGAATAGACCTCCTCCCAAGACGTTCCGATCAGACTCGGTATCTCGGTAACTCAAGACACTTCGACAGGTTAAAACAAGACCAGCAACACCGCCCGAATGTGCCGACAAATCCCGATAGGAGCTGCACATATCTCTTTCTCAGGGCACACTCAGATTGTCCTAGGTACGGGTAGGCCAGCCCAGAGTTGCCCCTGGTGGCCACCGGTAGCTGATAGGTGGACCAACACTCAGAGTAGCACTGGCCCCGGGGGGTTAAAATAAAGATGACCCTTGAGTCTGCAGAACCCAAGGGAAAGAAAAGGCTAGCTGGCAAATGGTAAAACCAAGGTTGGGCATTGCTGGAAAAGCTTTAATCAAGGCGAACTATCAAGGGGTTCCCATTATAACCCAACCGCGTAAGGAACGCAAAATCCGGGAACATAACACCGATATGACGGAAACTAGGGCGGCAAGAGTGGAACAAAACACTAGGAGAGAGGCCGAGCCTTCCACCCTTTACCAAGTATATAGATGCATTAATATAACAAGGCAATATAATGATATCCCAACAACTAAATAAATGTTCCAACAAGGAACGGCCTCCAAACTTCACCTGCAACTAGCAACGCTATAAGAGGGGGCTGAGCAAAGCGGTAACATAGCCAATCAACGGTTTGCTAGGACAATGGTGGGTTAGAGGTTTGACATGGCAATTTGGGAGGCTTGCAAGCAAGTGGTATGCATCATAGCAATGGCATAGCAAAAGAGCGAGCAAACTAGCATAGCAAAGATAGTAATGATTTCGAGGGTATGATCATCTTGCCTGCACAGTTGTCAGAGTTGACTGGATCCTCGAAAGCGAACGCAACGGGCTCCTCATTAGCGAACTCGTCTCCCGCCTCTACCCAACCAAGACAAACAAGCAACAAGGATACAATCAACCACGTGCAAACTCAAACAACACAATGCAAAGATGATATGCTATGCGGGATGCGATGCGGGATGCAAAATGCAAGATATGACAGGAAATGCATGAACCTGGCCTCAACTTGGAAAACCAAGTGTGCCACTGGAAAGATGAGATGAAATCTCTTGAAAACGATATAAAGATCGCTGGAATCGGAGTTACGGTTTGGAAATGGCAAGCGATTCAAATATGACACCGGTGTGCGATTTACAGCAAGTAGACCTCTAAATGCAATGAGATGAACATGCAACAGCACCCAAACATGTCAACAAAATACATGGCAGGGATGCACACAAGATGCTTAACAAAAGTCTAGCACTGAGCTACGGCCAAATCATCCATTAACAGGTTCAAGCAAGCATGGCAAAAATGCAAATGGCAAACAGATCTCAGACTTAGTGAAATTAACACTTGTCTGGAATTTCAGATCAGGTAGCCCTCTTCGGAGCCACAAAACTATATGCTACAGGATCTGAACATGTCAAAGTAAAGCATGGCATGTAGCTACTCAAAGATCGTAACAAAAGTCCCTTAGTGACCTTGAGCCAAAAAGGACCAGAAAATACAATTGCGAGCATGTGAACATAGCAAAAACATAATCAGTTTTCAGACTTAGTGAAAAACTGGCACATGCTGAAATATAACTCAAGTAGGCATGTTTACGAGCTCGATGCACTCACTACAGAGCAAGTCATGGCAAGACAATCATACATCCATCACGAAGGCACAAAATGCAAGCTAGACATGGCAAGAACAATAGCATAGCATGCACGGATCAACTACAACATCACCGGCAAAATTGCAAACAAGTTGACAATCTGCCCAGATTCACAAAGTAGCCAAACTAGAGCTTGATTGACTCAAGCTAGGGTGCTCTATAATTGCAAACAAAGACATGGATGGATAGAGCACTACAATATTAACAAAACACCCTTACTGATCATCCTCAAAAGAGGCACGGATCACTAGGAAACAACAAGAACATATGGCATCATGAGATAAACAGCTCCAGGACTTAGTGAAATCACCAAGTCCCTGAAAACAGAATTAGCAAGTGCACCACTTTGCAAGCTTGCACAAATCACCACACACATCCTAAAAATACATGGGTTGCACCTCTGGAAATATGACAAAACCCTTAACAAAACACATGTAGAACTCACGGGCATATCGTGCACACAATAATCATGGCAAAAATGACAAAAGTGCTAAACAGAGTAGCAGATCTGACAATTAACTCAAGTAGCCCTCTTCTAATAGCATTTAGGGCATCAAGATGAACTCTAATGAAAATGATGCAATGGAATGAAATGATGTATTATCTGAGATGAACATTTTGATATGCTATATGCATGAATCGGAGCTACGGACGAAAAGTTACGGGGCTACGAACATGTGCATATGGACTGAGATTTACGGGACTTAGGGAAAAAATCACCACCTAGGGTTTCACTGTTCACCGAATCCGGATCTGGGCACGGAAATCGAGGATCGCCGGGATCCCACCGGAGCTGACCCGGAGCTTGCCGGAGTCGGTCGGGGAAGGAGGAGGAGGAGTGGCCGGAGTGGCGGAGCTTGGCAAGGCGGCGGGAGGCGGCGCGGAGCGACGCGGGCGGCTCGGCGGCGCGCGGTGGAGCGGGGCGGCGCGGCAGGTGGCGGGGCGGCGCGGCAGGCGGCGAGGCCCGGTTGGGGAGGAGAAGGGCGGCGGGCGGCGCGGCTGAGGAGGCGGCGGCCCGGTACGCGGCGGCGGGGGCCCGTCCTGGGCCGAACGGGCCTCGGCGGTGGCGCGGCTGCCATGCCACGTGGCGACGCGCGATTCGTGGCGGCAGGGAAGCGGACGCGTCCGTCCGGATTCGGACGTGTCCGGCCGGTGCGGGAGCGAAATTTAGGGTTTGAAGAGGAGGGGATCCGGAATATTTCGAGGGGGGCCTACTTATAGGCATAGGAGGAGCTAGGAGAGTCCAAATGAGGTGCGGTTTTCGGCCACGCGATCGTGATCGAACGCTCTAGAACATGGAGCAGAGTTAGCTAGGTTTTGGGCCAAATTGGAGGGGTGTTGGGCTGCAACACACATGAGGCCTTTTCGGTCCCTCGGTTAACCATTGGAGTATCAAACGAAGTCCAAATGATTCGAAACTTGATAGGCGGTCTACCGGTAGTAAACCAAGGCCGCTTGGCAAGTCTCGGTCCAATCCGGAAATGTTTAATCCCCACACCCGAAAGAAGGCTAAAAATGACCACCGGAGGAGAACGAAGCGCCGGAATGCAAAACGGACAACGGGGAAAATGTTCGAATGCATGAGACGAACACGTATGCAAATGCAATGCACATGATGACATGATATGAGATGCATGACAACGACAACAACACACGGAGACAAAAACCCGAACCCGAGGAAATAAATATAACTTAACGCCGGAAACGGCAAGAGTTGGAGTACAAATAGGGAAAGTTACATCCGGGGTGTTACAACACTCCACCACTACGAAAGGATCTCATCCCGAGATCTAGGACTGAAAGAACGCCAGGTACTCAGAACGGAGGTGATCCTCGCGTTCCCAGGTAGCTTCACGGTCGGAATGGTGTGACCACTTGACTTTGAGAAATTTGATTGACTTGTTGCGAGTCTTGCGTTCAGTCTCTTCAAGAATAGCAACTGGGTGCTCACGATAAGAGAGATCTTCTTGGAGCTCAATGTCCTCGAAGTTGACGGTGCGGTCAGGAGTCTTGAAGCACTTTCGAAGCTGAGAGACATGGAACACGTCATGAACATTTGCAAAGTTTGAAGGAAGCTCGAGTTGATAGGCGAGGTCGCCTCTCTTGCTGACAATCTTGAAAGGTCCCACGTACCTAGGGGCAAGCTTCCCTTTGATACCGAAGCGACGAGTACCTTTCATAGGAGAGATGTGGAGGTAAAGATGATCTCCGATCTCGAAAGCCAAATCACGGTGCTTACTATCATAGTAGCTCTTCTGGCGGGATTGGGCCGCTTTGAGGTTATCTCGAATGACTTTGCACATTTATTCTGCCTCTGTGATTAAGTCATTACCCAAAAGCTGACGTTCACCGGTTTCGGACTAGTTGAGAGGGGTACGGCACTTCCTGCCATACAGAATTTCAAATGGGGCCTTGCCCGAACTTACTTGAAAACTGTTGTTGTAGGAGAATTCAGCATAAGGAAGACAATCTTCCCACTTCAAGCCGAAGGAGATCACACAAGCCCTGAGCATATCTTCAAGAATCTGGTTGACACGCTCGACTTGACCGCTTGTTTGAGGATGGAAAGTTGTGCTGAAGCGGATGTTCGTGCCCATGGCCTTCTGAAAAGAATCCCAAAACTTCGAGGTAAAGATGCTGCCACGGTCTGAAGAGATCACTTGAGGAATACCGTGCAGAGAGACAATACGAGAGGTATAGAGTTCCGCCAATTGAGCTGCAGTGATCGACTCTTTGATAGGCAGAAAGTGAGCCACTTTGGTGAGTTTATCAATGACAACGAATATAGCATCATTGCCACGCTTGGACTTTGGAAACCCAGTTACGAAGTCCATTTCAATGTGGTCAAACTTCCATTTTGGAATGGCAAGAGGTTGGAGGAGACCAGCTGGCCTTTGGTGTTCTGCCTTCACTCTTCTGCAGACATCACATTCATTCACGAATTGAGCGATCTCGCGCTTCATTTGAGTCCACCAATAAGCCTGTTTAAGGTCCTGATACATCTTCGTGCTCCCAGGGTGGATGGAGAGGAGAGAATTGTGAGCCTCGTTCAAGATCACTTTACGAAGGTCACCTTTGGGTACAACAATACGATCCTCGAAGAAGAGAGTGTCCTTGTCATCAAGGCGGTAGCACTTGTACTTGGATTGACTCTTGGCAATCCCAATCTTCACCTTTTTCACCATAGCATCAAGAAGCTGAGCTTGGCGAATCTGGTCTTCCAAGGTAGGAGAGACTTGAAGGTTGGCGAGGAAACCTTGAGGAACAACTTGCAGATTAAGTTTGCGGAAAGCTTCACAAAGCTCGGGTTGATAAGGCTTGAGAATAAGACTGTTGCAGTAAGCCTTCCTGCTCAAAGTGTCAGCAATCACATTAGCCTTGCCTGGAGTATACTCAATACTCGGATTATACTCTTGAATCATTTCGACCCATCGAGTTTGCCTGAGGTTGAGATTAGGTTGAGTGAAGATGTACTTGAGACTCTTGTGATCAGTGAAAATGTCCACTTTTCTTCCCAATAGAAGATGTCTCCAAGTCAAAAGAGCATGCACAACTGCCGCCAACTCGAGATCATGAGTGGGGTAGTTCTTCTCATTAGGCTTCAACTGGCGAGATGTATAATCAACAACTTTCTTCTCTTGCATCAATACTGCGCCAAGACCTTGGAGAGAGGCATCACAAAAGACCTCGTACGGTTTGGATTCATTAGGCGGAGTCAGAACTGGAGCAGTGATCAATTTCTCTTTCAAAGTGTTGAAAGCAATATCACACTCCGGAGACCAAACGTACTTGACGTGCTTCTGAAGAAGATTAGAGAGAGGCTTCGCGATCTTGGAAAAGTTTTCAACGAATCTTCGGCAATAGCTTGCGAGACCGAGGAAGCTACGGAGTTGCTTCACGTTCTGAGGAGGTTCCCAATTCACAATTGCAGACACCTTCTCAGGATTCACGGCAATGCCCTTGGCAGAGATGATATGACCAAGATAAAGAACCTCATCGAGCCAAAATTCACACTTGGAGAACTTGGCGTAGAACTGATGTTCTCTGAGCTTATCAAGAACCAAACGCAAGTGTTTGGCATGATCTTCCTTGTTCTTGGAGAAAACCAGAATGTCGTCGAGATAGACCAAAACGAAGTCATTGGTGTAGGCGTTGAAGATGAAGTTCATCATGCGAGAGAACGTCGGAGGAGCATTGGCGAGGCCAAAAGACATGACAGTGTATTCATATGAACCAAAGCTTGTTCTGAATGCTGTCTTGGGAATATCTTCTTCACGAATGCGAATCTAGTGATAACCCATACGGAGATCAAGCTTGGAGAATACTTGGGCACCTTTGAGTTGTTCGAAAAGCTCATTGATGTTGGGAAGTGGGTATTTGTTCTTGATGGTCTTCTTGTTCACTGGACGGTAATCAACACAAAGTTGGTCTGTTCCATCCTTCTTCTTCACAAAAAGAACACCACAACCCCACGGAGAGAACTAGGCCGGATGAGACCCATTTTCTCTTGAATATCGAGTTGCTTCTTCAGATCCTTCAACTCTTCAGGTCCGATCTTGTAAGGACGTTTGCACATAGGTTCCGTGCCAGGCTCAAGATCAATAACGAATTCAACTGGCCGGTGCGGAGGCATTCCTGGAAGCTCTTCTGGAAAGACGTCTTGATATTCGCAAACGATTGGAATTTGAGAGATGGCATCCAATTCACCCTTCTCATTGAGAGAAAACAAACGGATAGTATCATCACGAGCGGCAAAGACAATTACATCCTCAGACGAATGAGTCAATTGAATCTGCCTGGCTGCACAATCAAGCTGAGCCTTGTGCTTAGAAAGCCAATCCATCCCGAGAATAAGATCAATATCCGAGTCACCGAGAACCATAGGAGAAGCCAAGAACTTGTAGTCACCCAAAGTGATAGAAACATCCGGAACGATGGAGTTAGCCTGCATGCACTTACCGGGAGAGACAACTGCTAAAGGACTAGGCAAAACTTGCAAAACCAATTCATGCCTATTTGTAAACGGTCTCGAGATGAAGCAATGCGATGCACCAGTGTCAAAAAGAACTTTAGCTGGAATATCATTAACAGGAAGGTTACCCATGATCACATCTGATGAGTCCTCTACCTGAGCTGCATTCATCAAATTGACCTTGGCATGCTTGGGGTTATGCTTGACCACAGCTGTACTTGCCGATCTGACAGGAGGAGGAGGAGGAAGACGCCTCTGGTTGAAACACTTGTTGGCATAGTGACCCTTCTGTTGGCACTTGTTGCACGTGACCTCAAAAAGCGGACGGTGATACGGAGCACTCGATCTTGGAGCTTGAGACGAAGTCTTGTTCTGAAAGCCAGGGTTGGGTGGGTGGGAAGAACCACTGCCACCTTTGCTCTTCTGCTGATACGGCTGACGGAATGGAGGAAGAGGAAGCCAAAACTTCTGCTGCTTGGCCACTTGAGTAGAGGAAGAAGGAGTAACATCTCTGGCTCGCTTCTTGGAAGCATCACACCTCAACTGAGCAGCCTCTTGCTTCAGTGCCATGTTGTAGAACTCATCGTACCTCAAGGGCTCGAATAGGACAAGAGCGAGCTGAATTTCTTCTCTGAGACCACCCCTGAACTGATATATCATGCTCTTCTCATCAGGTACGTCCTGCTTGGCAAAGCGGGCGAGCTTCTGGAACAACTTGTTGTAGTCATAGACAGACAAAGAGCCTTGCTTCAGATTGCGGAATTCCTCACGCTTGCTTTCAACCACGCTCTGGGGAATATGATGAGCTCGAAAAACTCGACGGAAATCATCCCAAGTGATAACACGTCCACCTCTGGAGTCCTTGTACTGCTGGAACCATTCTGCAGCTTGATCTTTGAGTTGGAAGGAAGCGAACTTAACAAAGTCCTCAGGCCTGACGTTACTACACTCGAAATGCTTGCACAGATCCACAAGCCAATCGTCAGCATCGGTTGCCTCAACACAATTGCTGAAAGTCTTTGGCCCGTTAGCACGGAACTGGTTGAGTGTAGCAAAGTGACTCTGATTGCTGCCTTGATTCCCTTGGTTGCCTTAATTGCGCTCTTGGAGAATTTGCATGATCAACTGTGTGTTTGCATTGGTTGCGGCCATCACAGCTTGCCATGCCTCCGGAGGAGGTGGAGGTGGTGGCGGATCAGGATTCGGAGTCGTGCGTGTTGGAGGAGCCATCCTGAAGAGGTTGACCACCATTAGCACAAAGATAGACAATATTGAAGATAAATCCAACGGAATGAAAATTGCAACATATAGTCTTCACATCCGAACAAAATGAACGAATGCATTCCTCTTAAAATGGTCTCATATCCATAAATTGAGAAGCCACGTAGAATTAAGGTAGAGAAATAAATCAACAAGGTACGGATCAAGAACGAATAATCGGTAAGAAATCCCAATCTCAAACCAATATCCGTGGAAGAAGAACTAGAGCTACAAGAATTCCCACCTATGAAACTCCCGAACCTTTCCGGTTATGCAATCAGGTGTTGGGGATACAGGGGAAGCATAATATCTCACCCAAACTAGCAAATCGTACATCCAGCTGTATCCATCCTTCAACACATAACCAAGAAAAACTTCGGAAACCATCTACCTCAACCTTCGAAAAGCATCCGTTATACCAGTTATGGCGATACTCCCGAACTCCCGCCCCAGTACTGGGTGGCGTCAAGGTTATCTCACCAACGAACTACATAAAAGAGATTTTCGATGTCGGCGTACTAAACTCAGGTATTCTAGAACTACAACGATAAAATTATGATGACAACACCTCAAAGCTCAACTCCCCGGGACACTTCCACTAAACCCCTGACAGGAGGCACCAAGACAATTTTCACATCATAAAACCATCGAAACGATTCCAAGATACCCGCGTGATCCTAAATTTTTTTTAGTGAAATTTGAGAAGAGAAGAGTCAAAACTCTATGTCAGGATGCCTTACCAGAGCGATGAGGAGACTGGGAAGTAAAAAGAATTCCTAATCTCTCTGATATTAATTCCTAAAAGACTCAAAACATTTTTTCTAGACACCACTCGGCCGCTAAAAACGATCAAGCAATGGGGCTCCTAAGGTCGGGGAAGGCTCTGATACCAACTTGTAACACCCTCGATGCAACTATAGCTCCCACGTGTCGAGGCACGACTTAGAGACATAATCGCATTGAAGGCATATGTCGCAAGTTAGGCAATCTTCACAACATCCCATGTAATATAAATAATAAAGGGGAGATAACATAGTTGGCTTACACTCACCACGTCAATCAAGTGCATAAATAACATTACATCATGCAAACACTCATGGCCCGACTATGGCGCCAAAATAAAAGAGAACCCAACATGCGACATGGTCCCGTTCACCCCCAACTGGGCACCACTACTGATCATCGGGAAAGGAAACATAGTAACGTTGAGAGTCTTCGTCGAACTCCCACTTGAGCTCGTACGCGTCTCCTGGAGCGGAATCATCAGGCCCTGCATCTGGTGTAATAGTAACCTATGAGCCATAGGGACTCAGCAATCTCGCACCCTCGCGATCAAGACTATTTAAGCTTATAGGTAAGGCAAGGTAAATATAGGTGGAGCTGCAGCAAGCGACTAGCACATATGGTGGCTAACTTATTCGCAAAGGAGAGCGAGAAGAGGAGGCAAGGCGCGAGCGAGAAACTAGAGAGCAACTTGCGCAAACATTACTCCAACACCGTGTCCACTTCCCGGACTCCGCCGAGAAGAGGCCATCACGGTAACACACTCAGTTGATTCATTTTAATTAAGTTAAGGTTCAAGTTATCTACAACCGGACATTAACAAATTCCCATCTGCCAATAACCGCGGGCATGGCTTTCGAAAGTTCAATCCCTGCAGGTAAATGGTAAAACCAAGGTTGGGCATTGCTGGAAAACCTTTAATCAAGGCGAACTATCAAGGGGTTCCCATTATAACCCAACCGCGTAAGGAACGCAAAATCCGGGAACATAACACCGATATGACGGAAACTAGGGCGGCAAGAGTGGAACAAAACACTAGGCGAGAGGCCGAGCCTTCCACCCTTTACCAAGTTTATAGATGCATTAAGATAACAAGGCAATATAATGATATCCCAACAAGTAAATAAATGTTCCAACAAGGAACGGCCTCCAAACTTCACCTGCAACTAGCAACGCTATAAGAGGGGGCTGAGCAAAGCGGTAACATAGCCAATCAATGGTTTGCTAGGACAATGGTGGGTTAGAGGTTTGACATGGCAATTTGGGGGGCTTGCAAGCAAGTGGTAGGCATCATAGCAATGGCATAGCAAAAGAGCGAGCAAACTAGCATAGCAAAGTTAGTAGTGATTTCGAGGGTATGATCATCTTGCCTGCACAGTTGTCAGAGTTGACTGGATCCTCCTAAGCAAACTCAACGGGCTCCTCGTTAGCGAACTCGTCTCCCGCCTCTACCCAAACAAGACAAACAAGCAACAAGGATACAATCAACCACGTGCAAACTCAAACAACACAATGCAAAGATGATATGCTATGCGGGATGCGATGCGGGATGCAAAATGCAAGATATGACAGGAAATGCATGAACCTGGCCTCAACTTGGAAAACCAAGTGTGCCACTGGAAAGATGAGATGAAACCGCTTGAAAACGATATAAAGAACGCCGGAATCGGAGTTACGGTTTGGAAATGGCAAGCGATTCAAATATGACACCGGTGTGCGATTTACAGCAAGTAGGCCTCTAAATGCAATGAGACGAACATGCAACAGCACCCAAACATGTCAACAAAATACATGGCAGGGATGCACACAAGATGCTTAACAAAAGTCTAGCACTGAGCTACGGCCAAATCATCCATTAACAGGTTCAAGCAAGCATGGCAAAAATGCAAATGGCAAACAGATCTCAGACTTAGTGAAATTAACACTTGTCTGGAATTTCAGATCAGGTAGCCCTCTTCGGAGCCACAAAACTATATGCTACAGGATCTGAACATGTCAAAGTAAAGCATGGCATGTAGCTACTCAAAGATCGTAACAAAAGTCCCTTAGTGACCTTGAGCCAAAAAGGACCAGAAAATACAATTGCGAGCATGTGAACATAGCAAAAACAAAATCAGTTTTCAGACTTAGTGAAAAACTGGCACATGCTGAAATATAACTCAAGTAGGCATGTTTACGAGCTCGATGCACTCACTACAGAGCAAGTCATGGCAAGACAATCATACATCCATCACGAAGGCACAAAATGCAAGCTAGACATGGCAAGAACAATAGCATAGCATGCACGGATCAACTACAACATCACCGGCAAAATTGCAAACAAGTTGACAATCTGCCCAGATTCACAAAGTAGCCAAACTAGAGCTTGATTGACTCAAGCTAGGGTGCTCTATAATTGCAAACAAAGACATGGATGGATAGAGCACTACAATATTAACAAAACACCCTTACTGATCATCCTCAAAAGAGGCACGGATCACTAGGAAACAACAAGAACATATGGCATCATGAGATAAACAGCTCCAGGACTTAGTGAAATCACCAAGTCCCTGAAAACAGAATTAGCAAGTGCACCACTTTGCAAGCTTGCACAAATCACCACACACATCCTAAAAATACATGGGTTGCACCTCTGGAAAGATGACAAAACCCTTAACAAAACACATGTAGAACTCACGGGCATATCGTGCACACAATAATCATGGCAAAAATGACAAAAGTGCTAAACAGAGTAGCAGATCTGACAATTAACTCAAGTAGCCCTTTTCTAATAGCATTTCGGGCATCAAGATGAACTCTAATGAAAATGATGCAATGGAATGGAATGATGTATTATCTGAGATGAACATTTTGATATGCTATATGCATGAATCGGAGCTACGAATGAAAAGTTACGGGGCTACGAACATGTGCATATGGACTGAGATTTACGGGACTTAGGGAAAAAAATCACCACCTAGGGTTCACTGTTCACCGGATCCGGATCTGGGCACGGAAATCGAGGATCGCCGGGATCCCACCGAAGCTGACCCGGAGCTCGCCGGAGTCGGTCGGGGAAGGAGGAGGAGGAGTCGCTGGAATGGCGGAGCTTGGCAGGGCGGCGGGAGGCGGCGCGGAGCGACGCGGGCGGCTCGGCGGCGCGCGGCGGAGCG
>NC_041392.1:352061368-352116450 GCF_002162155.2 Triticum dicoccoides
GGAGGCGGCGGCCCGGTAGGCGGCGGCGGGGGCCCGTCCTGGGCCGAACGGACCTCGGCGGCGGTGCGGCTGTCGTGCCACGTGGCGACGCGCAATTCGCGGCGGCGGGGAAGCGGACGCGTCCGGATGGATTCGGACGTGTCCGGCCGGTGCGGGGGCGAAATTTAGGGTTTGAAGAGGAGGGGATCCGGGAAATTTCGAGGGGGGCCTATTTATAGGCATAGGAGGAGCTAGGAGAGTCCAAATGAGGTGCGGTTTTCGGCCACACGATCGTGATCGAACGCTCTAGAACATGGAGCAGAGTTAGGTGGGTTTTGGGCCAAATTGGAGGGGTGTTGGCCTGCAACACACACGAGGCCTTTTTGGTCCCTCGGTTAACCGTTGGAGTATCAAAGGAAGTCCAAATGATTCGAAACTTGATAGGCGGTCTACCGGTAGTAAACCAAGGCCGCTTGGCAAGTCTCGGTCCAATCTGGAAATGTTTAATCCCCACACCCGAAAGGAGGCTAGAAATGACCACCGGAGGAGAACGAAGCGCCGGAATGCAAAACGGACAACGGGGAAAATGTTCGAATGCATGAGACGAACAGGTATGCAAATGCAATGCACATGATGACATGATATGAGATGCATGACAATGACAACAACACACGGAGACAAAAACCCGAACCCGAGGAAATAAATATAACTTAACGCCGGAAATGGCAAGAGTTGGAGTACAAATAGGGAAAGTTACATCCGGGGTGTTACAATAAGCCTCAATATGTGTAACACCTATAGCAAGCAACATCTCTAAACCGTATAACAATGCTTCATATTCGGCTTGATTATTTGTGCAAAAATATTCTAAGCGGCATGAGGCTTCAAAAACAGCACCATGAGGAGATATGTAAACAATACCAACACCTTTGCCATTGCTACAAACTGAACCATCAAAATATAATCTCCACGGTACTAATGAGACAAGGTTTATATCAATGTCATACTTGTCATTAATCCGATGTTCAACAATAAATTTAGCAACGATCTGGCCTTTCATGGATTTTAGAGATTCATACGCCAAATCATATTCAATCAAAGCATAAGCCCACTTGCCAACATGTATTGGCCTATGCAACATGTATTTAATGACATCGGTCTGACAAGCTACTACACAAGCACTCGGCACTAAATAATGTCTCAATTTTGTGCAAGCATAATATAAGCATAGACATAATTTTTCTACCTTGTCTCGGTGTCCAATAAGCGCCTGCTCAAATATGTAATAGCATGCTCTTTTCTTTCGGTTTCTTGAGTCAAAACAGCACCAATAACTCCTTCTTCTGCTGCAATGTAAAGCCTGAAGGGTTCCGTATGCTTGGGTGCTTTCATCACCGGAGGAGTGCACAAATAATTCTTGATCATATCAAATGCTTCTTGCTGTTTTGCCCCCCAAGTGAAATCAACATCATTCTTTAACCGAAGGATAGGAGTAAATGCATCAACCTTCCCTGACAGATTAGCTATGAACCTCCTCAAGTAATTGACCTTGCAAGGAACTTTTGCATATCTCTCTTGCATGTTGGAGCTTCCACTTTCTGTATGGCCTCTATCTTTTTGGGATCAATCTCTATGCCATCCTCATGGATAATGAAGCCAGAAAACTTACAGTTGACACACCGAATGCACACTTCAAAGGATTCATCTTTAGTCCATAGTTTTTCATTCTTTCAAAAGCTAAACGCAAATCGGCCAAGTGAGATTCAAAAGCGTCCGATTTGACAATAGTATCATCAATATAGACTTCAAGTATGATACCGAGTAAATCATGAAAAATCAAATTCATAGCCCTTTGATATGTGGCGCCAGCATTTTTTAATCCGAATGTCATCACTGTCCACTCCAATAAACCAAGAAAACCAGGGCAACGAAAAGCTGTCTTGGACATGTCCTCTTCGGCCATAAAAATTTGATTGTATCCGGCATTACCATCTAGAAAGCTAATAACTTTATGTCCAAAAGCATCATTAATAAGCATATCGGCTATTGGCATGGGATACTCATCTTTGGGTGTAGCCCTATTCAAATCTCTGAAGTCAATGCACACCCTCAACTTGCTGGATCCTTTCTTTTCCACTGGGACAATGTTAGAAATCCACTCGGCATACCTGCAAGGTCTAATAAAATTAGCTTTAAGCAAACGACCGATCTCTTCCTTGATCCGGTCATATGTTTTTGGATTAAACTTTCTAGCCGATTGTTTATATGGTCTAAAACCAGCCTTTATAGGTAACCGATGCTCCACTAGCTCTCGGCTTAAACCTGGCATCTCATGATATTCCCATGCAAAGCAACAAACATATTCTTTCAATAGCTCGATCAACTTAGCTTTATGATCGGCTCTTAAATTTGCATTTACAAATGTCGGCCTAGGAGTTGAACCATCTCCTATATCTATCTCTTCTAATGGATCGGCCGATGTAAAACCTTGTCCTAATTTATCCATATCATCTAACTCTTCTATGGACTCATACATATTGTTCTCATTGGACCGATATTCTACAAGTCGCTTTTGTAACCACTCTGTGTTAGGATCCATTTAAACATATCATACCTTGGAGCCGATTGCATTCAGTCGGCTTTAAAGAGATGGGCACGAAACCATTCTTGGTTGCGCTAAGAAAATCGAATTCCGACAAGTCACGTCCCGTCAAGCAAGTAGCATTTGGGTGTTGCCAATCCACCGATGCCTCGGCCAAAGCAACACAGGCCGAGTTATCCACATGAATGACTTCCACTTCATCATCAACCCACTGGATCAAAAACTGGTGCATAGTGGATGGCACGCACTGGTTTGCATGAACCCAATCACGGCCTAGTATGACATTGTAGTTACCTTGCACCTCAGCGACAAAGAATGCGGTAGCCAAAGTTTTACTTCCCACCGTGAGCTCCACATACATCACACTTTGGCTTCTGTTTTCTCTTTGCCTTCAAATCCATTGAGCACCATGTTGGTCTTTATCAACTCTTCATCATGCAGCCCCAATTTTTTGAAGACCGAATACGGCATAAGATTCACCACAACACCACCGTCAACAAGCATCCGAGTGAGCGGTGACCCATTGATATGACCTCTGAGATACAACGGTTTCAGATGCGTTACTGGGTCTTTTGGCTTCTCGAATATTGCATTTTTAGGTCCAAAATCCAGCTGAGCCACCTCCCCTTCCTCATTGACAGCACGAAACTCAGCAGGTAAGTAATATACCATATTGATATCCATACCTTCATGAACCGGCGTAGACTCATAGTCCAACATATCATCCTCTTCTTCAAGTGCATCCACCGATTCTGAAATTTGTCCAAGTGAAGGAGAAGTAAGAAGTGTCACAGACGATGTAATAGCTGTCGCATCGTCCTCCTTTGGTGGTGCAAGTGCTGCTGTGATAGGTGTAGAAGCGACTGCATCTTGTATTTGTTTATGCCTCCACACTTGTTTTGTAGGCACCATGGGCCGAGTGCCATTGAACAACTTATCCCTTTGCTTCTCGGCTTCCTGTTTTGTCATCTCTTGACTCCTTAACCTCTGTAGTTTCCTCTTTTGTGTTTTTGTCAGCCCTGGAGGACACCACTTTGGCTGAGTGTATTTAGGATCTCTCATCTTTACTTGGCTGGTGTTTCCTTCAAGGTCATTAGCCGAGTGCTTTGGCGCGATAGCAAGTATCAGCTCAGTCGGATCGTTATGCATAATCGGCTGTTGTATGGCGAATGTTTCGGTGCCCAAGATGAGTGAGTCGGCATCGGTTTTTTCCTTGCCTTTGCTCGACTCGACCGTTACAGCACTTGGCGACTTAACACGCCATTCTTGCTTGCCGACCCTTTTTTGATTATCTTGCACTGGCCGATTGACACTATTGTTCAAATGGCCTCGTGTGGGATAAGAAAGTCTCTCATGAACGGACCTCCTTGGTTCTGCCCAACCCGGATGAAAAGCATAAGGGGCCATTGGGGGCTGCCTCCATCCTCCATTGAAGTCCCCCACGTAGTATGGCACATAGGGGGGTGGCGACATCCATGGTCCTGGCGCCCACGACCCATATGGCCTTGCATGATGCTGAAATTCTCCCCGAGGAGGTGACCTTGAGCGCTTCCAATTTGATGACCGGTTAGAGCTAGAACCGGCCGCATGATTGGCATACTTGGACAACAACATATCAAAAGTTGGCTTGATTTTCTTGCGCTGCACTTTTGCCTCATTCCTCTTCCACTTGCCAACTTCTGGACTCTTGGGTTTGACAAATTTAACACGAGTATTTTCTTGCGCTTGCGGTTGCCCCCCGAGTGCAGGATTCTTGATGGTGATTTTGATTGTCTCCTTGCCACAGGGTTGCTTGTCAAGCACAACCTGTCTCCCCAAGACCTTGTCGCCCTCCTTGTCTTTCCTGGGCTCACCAATAATGACATTAGCTTTATTAGCAGATCCGGCAACCTCTGGCCGAATGAGTAGCTTCTTTCCCTCCAAATCCATGGTATTCATTGGAAAAGGCTGTTTATCAACTTGCATCTCAAAAAAGTTCAATCGTCCGTCATTAATGGCCGATTGTATCTGCCGTCGAAAAACATTGCAATCGTTAGTAGCATGAGAAAAAGAATTATGATATTTGCAATAAGCGCACCGTTTCAGCTCTTCAAACGGCGGTAAAGTATGGGATATTCTAATAATCTTAGCCTATAGCAAAGCATCAAATATTTTATCACACTTAGCAATGTTAAAAGTAAACTTCATCTCTTCATCATGATTCTTATGAATCGGTTTCAGATCATTGCAAGTAAAGGGTTTGGCCTTAGATGGCCAAACAAATTCAGTAGAAAAAACATCACCACCATCGTCCGAGTGATCACTATCATATTCCACCATATTCATCTTTGGACGACCGGCTTTGTATCTATGCACTTCTCTGAGGTCTTTGCTTCGACTTTCCTGAGCCAAAGCCCTTTGTAAGACTTGGTTGATATTTAAGAACTCGTAGCCTTCTAGCTTTTCTCTAATGGGAGTTCTCAAACCACTCAGCACTAGGTCTGTCAAGTCCCTCTCGGTTATCACCAAACTAAAACATCGGTTTTTTGTTTCTCTGAATCTCTTGACATAATCGGAGACCGATTCATCATGCTTCTGTTTAACCGATGTTAGATGTGATAACTTGAGTTCATTGTCGCCGCTATAAAAGTGATCATGAAACTTCTGCTCTAACTGCAACCAAACCCGAATGGAACCATGGGGTAAAGAAGAAAACCATGAAAATGCGGTACCAGTTAATGATAAAGGAAATAAACGCACTTTCAATTCATTCAATGAGCCTGCCTCACCCAGTTGTGCTAAATACTGACTAACGTGCTCCCATGTGGTTTTTGTGCCTTCTCCATTAAACTTAACAAAATCTGGAATTTTATATCCTAGAGGGCACTGGATGGCATCAAAGTACTCGGGGTACGGCTTTTGGTAAATCCGATTCCGAGGTAACTCAACTCCAAAATTCTCTCGAAGCATCTTAGCCATCTCCTCTCTAAGATTAGCTAGACCATCATCCATAGTGGACGATGAAGCTTGTGGTAGTGGCATAGGAGGAGTAGGGTTACTAGCTGTAGGTAAGAATTGTGGCATGTATGTCGGCCCATAATTTGGTAGTGGTCGAGTGGTTGCAGCTGTAGGTAGGGTTTGGTTCGGCGTTGCCACCGAACCTGGCATGCTCATGATAGGGCTAATGGGTGCAGCCACAATCTGATTTGTTTGGGTAGGATAATAAGCCATCGGCACGGGAGGCGCCGATGCAATAGGTAAAGCCAGATTAGGGTTTTGCACACTAGCAGCTACACCATCATTACCACTAGACAATTGAGATGTATTCTTCTGAGCATTAGTATTTTCTATGAAAGTTTGGTAGACTAGATTGTTACCATCAGCAATACGACTTTCAATCTCAGCCCACTGCTCTGGAGAAAAGGCAGTACTTATAGAGGGTTTAACCTGCTCGGCTTGAAGAGGAGGGAACTTGATTTCTTCAATCGGAGTGATGTTGCCTTGGCGATCCTTCTTGAATTTTGCAAGGAACTCCTGCAAGTCCTTCTCCTCGCGCGCCTTCTTGTACTCCTCATAAACTTGGCGATGATCGGCCGATATCTCATCAAGACTGGGCTTAATGATGTTATCGGCGTCTTCCTCGGATGGCTTGGGAATATCAGACATGGTGGATGATGACGATTGATCTTCGGTCCCCAGCGGAGTCGCCAAAAAGTGTGTTGACACACGAACACGTCACGTGTACCCTCGACGCCGGGGGTGATGCACCGCAGCTCACGTCGAAGGAGACCCGACCGACAGCGCGATACGCAAGACAGTCGGTGGGCGCTTTTGCAGACCCGAAACCCCGCGCACCCGGGAGGGACCCCGTCAGGGATTGTAGCAGCTATGGGCTGCCCTAGGTCGATTCGCTCGCCCCTAGAGCCTCGGGATTCGCAGCTCTCAAACACGAAGAACAGCGAAGAACGAGAGAGAAAAACGGTGGAGAGATAAAACATAGATGAAAAAGTAGTATATTGATTTGTTCGATTGTGTGTTGTTTCAATCGGCCGTCACCCCCAACATATATAAGAGGCGGCTGGACTTCCCGTACAAGCAAAGGATTTATCTAGGCTTTCCTTACAAGAAAATTACATCAATTCACATCCAAAACCCTAGTCAAATTCGGACTGGTTTTATCCGAACTTTCCAAAACTGTTCGGTTTAAACTCGCTGCACCTTGCGGGTCTTTTTTGCGGTGGTAAACGATCTCGGATGAGAACAAGCCCAAAAGCAGTATTGACCGTTTCGACGAGACGAACAACTTTCATGTTTAAGGTTTTTTGATCAGAGATCATCTTGAGGGTCAGATCGGTCTCGCAACACAGGCTATTTCCTCGCGCTACCCGTCAGACATGTGTCTCGTGGGGCGCGCCACATCTCGCCTCGTGAAAGGGCTGCACTCCGATTGCTCTAACTTTTGCATACGAACTCGGATTTGAACGATTTTTATATCAAAATCGATCATTTCGACGAGGCGAAGACAACCCGTGCAGGACATTTCTCCATCCAAGATCATCTGAATTAGCTTCTGAGCCCATCTTCACCTTCTCGTCGGCTTGACTATCACAACCTCCACCCCGGCAGGCCTTCCACCCGGGTAAGCTTTCCGCACCGACAAGGTTTCACCCCGGCAAGGTTTTTACACCGGCAAGGGTTCCTCCCTAGCTCGGCAAGGTTTCTACCCCCGCAAGAGTTCCTCCTCGGCAAGGTTTCTACCCCGGCAAGAATTCCTCCTCGGCAAGGTTTCTCCCTCGGCAAGATTTCACACAGGCAAGCTTCTCCGCCGGCAAGCTTTCCACGCCGGCAAGCTTCTCCTCCGGCAAGCTTTCCACGTCGGCAAGCCCTCACATCGGCAAGGTTTTACCCCGGAAAGGTTTCATTCAGCCGGCAAAGGCCAAATACTTTCTCACTCAGGGTCGGCCCGCGAAGTGTTGCCTCTAACTTTTGCATACGAACCCGGATTCGTGACCATGCCAAAATCTGGTGTCAACAGAACCCTGGCAGCCGAACACTGGGGGCAGAAGAAATTCCCGCCTCAAGTCAAAATGGTGAACATGATATATGCTACACACATCCCCAAAAGGGAGCGCAAGCGCGCAATCAGGGATGTTTATGCGGTAGAGCCAGTCGCCCCAAAATTCAACCCATTGTTGTCATTCCCGATCACCTTTGATCGTCGTGATCATCCAACTAGCATCTGTCACGACAGTTCGGCCGCATTGGTACTCGACCCAATCATCGACAGATTTCACATGACACGAGTCCTAATGCATGGTGGTGGCAGCCTCAACCTGCTCTATTAGGATACAGTATGCAAAATGGGCATTAACCCCTCACGAATCAAGCCCACGACAACTACCTTTAAGGGAGTCATACCAGGCGTAGAGGCCCGTTGTACGGTCTCAATCACGCTGGAGGTGGTCTTCGGTTCCCCGAATAACTTCCGAAGCGAAGAGCTAATCTTTGATATCGTCCCCTTCCGCGGTGGCTACCATGCACTGCTCGGACGAACCGCGTTTGCTAGATTCAACGCGGTGCCACATTATGCTTATCTCAAGCTCGAGATTCCCGGTCCACACGGCGTCATTACAGTAAACGGAAACACGGAAGGTTCCCTCCGCACAGAGGAGCATACCGCAGCCCTAGCTAGCAGCAGAAGTACAAAGCAGCCTTCTCAAGCGGCACCATAATCCGGCCGCCGAGCCCCTGGACATCGATAAGAAGGTTCGGACTACACGGCAACAGGGCAGCTCGGTTCGTCAAGAGCTGAATTAGTAAATTCAGCCTCCGTCCCAGCCCCGATGGGGAAATGGCATCCATATCACGCGTACATAACTATGCACTCAAAACCCCATAGGTACTGATGGAGGCATAACTCGCTCGCGATCCACAGTACGGCTTGACCGACCCTGGATTCACACGCCTTTATTTTTTTCTCTTTATTACAGTTTTTTTTCTCTTTTCGAGGTCTATGCGGACGACCCGTTTGCAGAACACACCAAGGAGGCAAGGAGCTCTGGCATACAAGGGAATCCCTAGGTGGTCTCTATTAAACGATTGCCATACTTATTTTACATACCCGCACGCAGCTCGCCCTTGGTTGGGGCATGTTAAATAGCCTTACTTGCTAATTACATTACTTACACAAAGTACGCCTCGACATACTAATTACATCACAATGGTGAATAAATGGTGGCATTAGCTTATTACTTAATTTTAGTGTTTCCTCACCTTTGTATATATTACTTATTGCACATGTACACCATGGTACGTATTACTGCGCCAGGGGCTTCATTACACCCCACATTACGGCAATAAAAGTCCGAACACTTTTCCAATATAGTTCGACACCCCGAACTTATAGCATTATATGCATCGGCTCCGAATCATGTCTTTGGTCAATAGTTGGGTTGCCCGGCTCCTGTGCTTACTACCTTACGTTCTGCTATATCAACTAGGGTAGTAAAGGGAGAACTACTGCAATTGTGTCCCGGTTCGTCCGGACGAGCACCTCAGTAGAGAAACCCAAAAACTGACTGTCATGATGAGGAGAGAGCTGGTCAGCTGTTCGAGAGGTTCCAAATCGTTAAAGATTTTTCCGCTTCTTGCGAAGAATCGGTTCCTC
This sequence comes from Triticum dicoccoides, assembly GCF_002162155.2. Lineage (NCBI taxonomy): Eukaryota > Viridiplantae > Streptophyta > Magnoliopsida > Poales > Poaceae > Triticum > Triticum dicoccoides. The sequence continues at coordinate 352,070,596 of NC_041392.1, forward strand.
CGATTAGGCGTGTACAACGCCCCTAGTTCGGCCTTCCGAATACCAGGGGCTTCACCAACTTTCTTAATTGTCAAACTTATATGTCTAAGTGAGGGCGGTAAAGGCCGCATAGTCTGATTGCCTTGTTCGTTGCGCTAAGCACCTCCTTTAAGGACCATAATGTGGAGTAAAGAGTGTTTAGATTTATCCCGAACACCCCCGTACTATCTACGTGGGGGCAGAAGCCGACGACTGGTCAACCCTCAGATTTCATAAATGGCAGCACAGGAGATAAAATGTAAAATCACAAGCATTATAATACATAACATCATTGTTCCATATCACAGGACAGGATAATACAAATGTTCTCATGGGAATATGACATCCTTCCAATATTGCTCCGCAACAAGGCGGGACCCCTCCAGGACGCCATCAAAATAGAGCTCGGGTCGACGATGCTCCTTGCCCTCCGGCGGCCCCTCGGTCATCAGCTTCTTGGCATCAGGCTTTGCACAATGCGTCTTGACACGGGCAAAGGCCATACGCGCACCTTTAATATAGGCCGACCGCTTCACGGCTTCGAGCCATGGACAGGCACTTACAAGCCGCTTAACAAGTCTGAAGTAGCTACTAGGCATAGGCTCAGTAGGCCACAGCCGGACTATCAGGTCCTTCATGGCTAGCTCTGCCGACTTGTGCAGCTCGACCAACTGCTTTTGCTGGTCGATGAAGGGCAACGGATGTTCGGGTCCAAGATATTGGGACTAGAATAGCTTCTCTGTAGACATCCCTTCTTCGGCTCTGTAATGCTCGGCATCATCTGATATACTGCGCGGCAGATCCGTGAACGCCCCTGGAAAACCCAAATTCCGATAAGTACAAGGAACATTTCTTCTACAAACTTGCTTTGCATGGTGAAAGAATTACCCGCCGCAATCTCCTTGGCCGCCTGAATTTCCTGGAGGGCATTCTGGGCTTCGGCTCGTGCATCCTGTGCGCTCTGGCGGGCCTTTGCCAGTTTAGACTCTTGCGCCTTACAATCGCGCTCCAAGGACTCAAATATCTTGACCGCGCCCTGGAGCTATTGCTGCGCCTTGCCAACCTAGGCCTCGTGCTTCTCGCGTGCGGCGCGTTCCTTGGCCGCTTTGTCCTCATCCTTGGCTAACGCCTTCTTGAGGGCTGCCACCTTGGTCGTGGCCCCTAATAAAGTTTATGACACCTCAGTCTGGATGGACTATTCATTTTTTTTAAAACATACCCACGGGTTACTGCATACCTGGCTATCCTCCAGCTGCTTCTTCACGAGGCCGAGCTCTTCCTCGGCCAGCTCCAGTTTCCGCTTCAGTCTGGAGACCTCCGCAGCATGAACAGTGGCAGCCTGCAGCGATGCCTGCTTATTCACATAGACAACTTATGTTAGACTCCTGCGATATTTCTTCTTGATCCTCTGTTCGGCTTTTTCTTTCCGAACACCGAACAGAGCATCAGGGGCTACTGTCTATACTGTGATAATCCTACAAACATATTACTTAACTCAAACCTTGATAGAAGGATAGCGCAGGCTTCGGTCAGTCCGTTTTTTACAAACTAGACCTTCTCTATTACCGTGCCCATAAGGGCGTGGTGTTCATCCACAATAGAGACACCTCGTAACACCTCCAACAGATTATCCGGTGCCTCTGGTTGGATAGAGGTCACCGGCGGAACAGGCACATTCCCTCCTTTTGGGGAATGCCGTTCGCTGGACTTCGGAGCCGCGTGGATCTCCGGAATGGTATCTGGCTCAGGTCCTAAGGGAACTCGGCCCCCGTCACCAGTCCCCATAGGGGCTTTTTCCCCAATGTGTCCGGCTACTGAGGAATCATCCTGGGGCGCCACCCTGATGATCTCCGAAAGCCCCCCCCCCCGGTCGGTGAAGGTCTTTTGCGACACCACCTCGTCGTCACCCTTGGGAGAGACGGAATGAGCAGGTGGCAGAGACATGCTAGCCATCTCCTTTGAGTCTAGCGACCCCTCTGTCGAGGATCGCAGGCAGCCGTCGCGTGGTGGACTGCAATTACAAGGTTTAAGGTATATCAATATTATGAACCGGGAAGGCCAGACGTTTTCGGATTCTGGTGCTTACGAGGCGGCCCGAGGCTTGGTCCGGCGAGGTCGCTCCGGACTGCTATCAACATCCCACATTGTGTTATCCGCGTGGGAGCCTCTAACCATCTTAGGCGCTTTCGCCTCTGGATCTGCGGGCGCCGCTCTCTTCTTCCTCCCCGCTTCAGGTGGGGAGTCGCTTTCCTCTTCCTCTTCATCGTCATCGTCAGCGGACAAAGAGGAAGTCTCGTCATCGGACATCACGTCCGGAGCGCCTTTTTGGCGAGGGCCCTTCTTGGCCCCTTTGGCCACTTTCTTGGCCGTCTTCTCTGGCACCTCATAAGGTGCTGAAAAAGCATTTTCGCCAATAATAGGAATTCTTGGTCTTCGGGCAGCGGAGCTGAACAGTTAATCCCCTCCGCTATCTTGACCCAGGCCTGAAAACACGGGTAGGAAAGCTTAGGCTTTTTCTCAAAATATGCTAGTAAAGGGTACGCCTTGAAAACATTAAAAGAGCTTACCGAGTTAGCCTGGTGTTTTAAGCTAAGCCCACGATCTTCAGTCATGGGCGGTGGCATCTCGCTGGCCTTGAAGAGCACTTTCCAGATTTCTTCGTGCGTCGTGCCGAAGAGCTCTAGTAACGTATGGTGCTTGGCCGTATAGTACTCCCACATATAGCAAGTCTGGCATTGGCACGGAAGGACCCGACAATGAGCATAACCTGGACCACATTGACAAGCTTGATCTTCCTATCTATCATGCTCTGGATGCATGTCTGGAGCCCAGTCAGCTCATCTGAGGGACCCCATCTTAGGCCCCTCTCTTGCTAGGAGGTGAGCCACATCGGGATTCCGGATCGGAATTCAGGGGCCGCTACCCGGTTGACGTCACGCGGCTCGGTGATATAGAACCACCCCGATTGCCATCCTTTCACTGTCTCTGCAAATGAGCCTTCGGACCAGGTAACGTTGGGCATCTTGCCTACCATGGTGCCTCCGCACTATGCTTGTTGACCGCTCACCACCTTCGGCTTCACATTGAAGGTCTTCATCCATAGGCCGAAATGAGGCGGGATGCGGAGAAAGGCCTCGCACACGACAATGAATGCCGTGATGTTGAGGATGAAGTTGGGGGCTAGGTCATGGAACTCTAGCCCGTAGTAAAACATCAGTCCACGGACGAAGGGGTGAAGAGTGAAGCCTAGCCCGCGGACGAAATGTGTGAGGAACACAACCCTCTCGTGGGGCTATGGAGTAGGGACGATCTGTCCCTTAGCCGAGAGTCGGTGAGTGATCTCCTTGGCCAGATATTCGGCCTCCCGGAGCGCCTTGATATCCCTCTTGTTGACAGAGGAGGCCATCCACTTGCCCCCAGCTCCGGATCCGGACATCTTTGGAGTGCTTTCTCGGACGAGGGAAAAGCTAAGCTTGGGCGCTGGAGCTCAGGGACGGAAGGACTGAGGGGGAGCAGGGGTGTGGGTAAAGAAAGGGAATCCTTATCCTCTTATAAAGGCCATGAATATCAAGCATCTCCCCACCGGCCTTAAAGTCGCCTATTCCAAAGGGCCGTGCAAATGGCACGGTTGGGTCGCCCACGCCCGTATTGATGAGAATCCCATAATAAGGGGACATGATCTCTGCTTCGACAAGACGTACCAATGGCAACCGCGTCTTGAAACGTGGAGCGGCAGACGAAAAACGGTTCGAAATTATGACCGGACAGACGTGAGGTCGTCAGCAGATTAGACTCGTGTAATAATATATATTCTCTCTACAGTTATGTATGGTGTGTGTGACAGGTCCGAATACTATCATCGCATCCGAAAACTATCTTGAAGTTCAGATAGAAGGGAACCCACATTGCAATGCCGAATACAATCTATGCGCTGGACTCCTCGTCATTGAAGCCAGGTTCAAGGGCTACTGAGGGAGTCCTGGACTAAGGGGTCCTCGGGCGTCCGGCCTGTTATCCATGGGCCGGACTGATGGGCTGTGAAGACATGAAGGCCGAAGACTATACCTGTGTACGGATTGGACTCTCCTTGGTGTGGAAGGCAAGCTTGGCAACCAATTATGAAGATTCCTTCTTATGTAACCGACTCTATGTAAACCTTAGATCCCCCCGGTGTCTATATAAACCGGAGGCGTTAGTCCGAAAAGGATATACTCATTACCATAGTTATACAGGCTAGGCTTCTAGGGTTTAGCCATTACGATCTGGTGGTAGATCAACTCTTGTAACACTCATATTCATCAAGATCAATCAAGCGGGACGTAGGGTATTACCTCCATAGAGAGGGCCCGAACCTGGGTAAACATCATGTCCCCTGTATCCTGTTACCATCGATCCTAGACACACAGTTCGGGACCCCCTACCCGAGATCCTCCGGTTTTGACACCAACAAGGGGGATAGATCCACTTGCTAAACAACAAATCCATGGACCAAAACAACCAGATCTCACAAAAATCCAACAAATTGCAAGAAAATTTTTGGGGGCTATTTTTGTGGGAAATTTCGAATTAGGACGAAAAACAACAAAATCAAGCTAGCAAATGGGGGGATGGGACTCCAAGATGTGAATCAACCTTGCTCATGATACTAAGATGTTGTAGGGTGAAACCCTAGAGGGGATATTTTCAGACTTGGAGGGGGAAAGGGCAAGAACACACAAGAACACAAGGAGGAAATCACTCTAACAAACCCAAATAACACATCCACTAGAGTAGCATACAAGAGATCCACAAGAATACATGAACAATTCAAGGAAAATAGCACTAGGTAAATTTCTTCCCACTCCTAGGAGATGAGGTCTTGATGTTGATCTTCTCCAAGAGGAGGCCTTGACAATCCAAAGGATTCTTCCCAAGGTGGGGGCTTGATCTCCAAGAGGAGGGGATACAAGGAGCAAAGCTCTCTAGTGTCTATCAAATACTTTGCTAACCTCTCAAATGAGCTAGGGGAGGAGTTTATATAGCCTAGGGACGAATTGTGAGGGATAGGGGGATAGAAGGGCCAAAAGACCCAAAATGCAAGCGGGCATACGGAGGGGTCCGGGCACCCAGGGTAAAGGGGCCCGGGCAACCGGACCGGACAGAGGCACGTTCTTAGGTGAGTCCGGGCACCCGAACTGGGCAGGGGCCGGCTGGAGCTGGGCCGGGCACCCGGGGTTGGTGGCCCAGGCACCCAGGCGGGGCTGTAGTGACTGAGCCGTGCACCCGGCCGGCCTCAGCCAGCGCCAGGAAGTGGCCGGGCGCCCAGGGCCATCCAGGCCGGGCACTCGGGGACATCCAAGCCGGGCATCCGGGGCCATCCAAGCCGGGCACCTGGGGTGCTCAGGGGCTGCTCCCAGTGAGCTGGCCGGGCACCCGGGCTAGGGGAGGCCGGGCACCCGGGAGGTTCAGTGCCTCTGCGTCTTTGTTTCCTTCTCCTTCCTTCTTCTCCTCTGGTGCTAGGGTCTCCATCCTTGCATCCTCATGTGCTTCTTATTGGTACCTAAGGATGCACAACATTTCCATTTGAGGTAGGACCCGACTCATATGTGATTCTGAATGAAACTCGAAGAGGAAAGAATTGACCTTGTTCTCGATGGCGCATGCGCGAGCTCTTGTCATCAGTCCCATTTGTTCTTTAGGTGGCGTTTGGACGTCCATGGGGATGGTCGCAGGATGCTCTTCATCACAGTTCTTCGTAGAAGGCACCAGTCTTCCCTACCTTCGCAATATGAGCCCATGAGTTTATTTAACACCCCTGGGGCAGGTCCAAGCACTTTGGGCACCCTAGTGAATCCCAGTTAAACCCGAACGGGCCTGGAAGTGGGGCGGCGGCTCAACCTCGCCAGCCTGAGCTGACACAGAGAGAGGAGCGGATACCTAAACCGCCCCCAATCAAACACCGTGTTTCTTGACACCACCGCTTGGTCATTTTTCTAACTCATTGGATAATATGTTAGCGGTGGCAACACGACTGGCGGCTATTCCGATCGAGGGTGAGTCACCGGTTCCGGTAGAGACCCGTAACACTGTGGAACTACTTCAAACGGCTATTGCTCAGCAGGTGTCTTACTCATACAGTGCTGACCGAGTTCACTCCACCCTACGCCCAAGTCGAAGTTATAGCCGACATATTGAGTCGGCGGCGGTTTCCAGCAGTGAGCGGCATCGTAACCCGCCCCGTGGAGATGACCCGCCCCATGATGATAACCTACTGGCCAATGCTCAAGAAATCGTGTATCAGGCTCGAGCTCATCGTGAGGCGAAAGCGGCGGCTCAGCAAGGGGCTTATAAGCAGCCTCCGGTGACCCCTTTAGCTTCAGTAGGAGCTGGGTCAATTTCCAGGATAGTGGGAGTGCCGTGTTTAGTACCGGCCTTGTGTAATGAGCGTCTGCCCAAGGATTTCAAGGGCCCTCGTAAGGTGCCTAATTACACAACTGATATCCCTCCTGAAGGATGGATTGAGAGTTATGAATTGGGCATGGAGATGTTGGATGTCAATGATGCGGTCTGTGCTAAGTATTTTACTATGATGTTGGATGGACCGGCTCACACATTGTTAAAAAGCTTGCCTGCCGATTCCATCAACTCATTGGCAGAGTTGAAGGCGTGTTTCATCAAAAAAAATCAAGGAATGTGCAAGCATCCCCTAACGATCATCAATCTAGACAATTGTGTGCAGGATGAGGATGAGTCAGCCCACCATTGGGCCCGGCCGGTCTCGGCTATTATTCACTCATCAGATAGCATTGCGGCGGGTCAAGCGGTTCTTGTCTTGTAGAAGAACTACCACTTTACCCCCTTAAGCAGAAGCTTGGGCGGCTTAACCATTATGGTAATGATATGGATGAGCTCATGGCGGCTCTCATTAAGTATGCAGATTCTGATAATACTAAGGACCCTGTATCAGATGATGAGAAGTCCAATAAAGGAAAGAAGAGTGGTAATGGTAGGGGTCAACAGCAGAATGTGGCAGGAAATAATGGCAACAACGAGGATAATGGTGGTAAGCGACGAAACCCCGATGGCGGGTCAGATTTCTTAGCTAACACCAACACAAGATATAAAAATCGGTGTCGTAACGACAATGGTAAGCTGTCCTTTGGAAGAAAAAACTTTAATCTTGAAGAAATGCTCAACGACCCTTGCCCAAAACATAGTCTGCCTAATAAGCCAACGACTCATGCCTGGAAGGATTGTTTTATCATGCGAGAGTACATGAATTACAGTTTTAGTCAGAATCATGGTATCAATAATGGTCCGCCTAGTGGGTAAGGATCTGGTGCTCAGGGGTCTGGCTTTGGCGGTGGCGGCTCAAACTCTGGCTATCAAGGTCAAGGTAACCATGGTGGTCATAATCAGCAACCCGATCAGGGCAACCAGCAGCAAAATAATCAGTAAGGATATCAGAGTAACCCGAAGCAGCTTAATTGGGGTCAATACCACGTTTTCACTACAAGTCTCTACAAGCGAGATCAGAAGGTTCGTAAGCGTGTGGTCAGTGCTATTGAGCCGGCAATACCTCAATACTTACAATGGTCAGAATACCATACCACGTGGATTCAGGAGGATCACCCACCCAGGGTTGAGAATACGGGTCATCTTGTATTGGTGGTAGCCCCTTGGGTCAGGGGTTATAAATTCACTAAGGGGCTTATGGATGGTGCCAGTAGTATCAACATCATGTATTATGACACCTTTTGTTCGCTGAACTTAACTGACAAAGATCTTAAGTCATCCTCCACAGTCCTCCATGGTGTAGTATCTAGTAAGTCGACATATCCTGTGGGAAAGATTGCTTTGGAAGTTGCCTTTGGGGATGACTATGACTACAGAGCAGAGACGTTGTGGTTCGAGGTGGTTAAAATCAAGAGTCTATATCATGCGTTGTTCGGACGGCCGACTTATAATAAGTTCATGGCTCGCCCGTGCTATGTTTATTTACAGCTCAAAATGCCAGGGCGAAAGGGTACAATTACGATCCATGGTGATCGGAAAATTGCATTGGAATGTGAGGAAGGAGAGCGGCTTATGCAGAGTTAGCTTGGGGTACTTAGGAGCTTAAGTTTATATGGATAATGTTGACCCAGCGGATATGACCCCTTTGAAGAAGCCCACCACTGAGCAAGACCCTTTGTTGAATTTTAAGTCAACTGATGATACTAAGTAGGTTGACTTTGTCCCTGGCGACTCATCTCAGCAGTTCACAGTGGGGGCTAATATGGATCCAAAATAGGACAGCACGCTCATTGAATTCATCCATTAGAATCGGGGCATCTTTGCATGGAAACCTTCTGACATGCCAGGCGTGTGAAGAGAATTCGCTGAGCACACTCTTAATGTGGATCCTAAGTTTAAGTCGGTTAAACAGTTCCTTCATCGTTTCAATGAATAACGATGTCAGGCTATTGGGGAAGAGGTAGCCTGGCTCTTAGCGGCTGGTTTGATTATTGAAGTTTTTCACCCTGAGTGGTTGGCTAATCCCGTTCTTGTACTCAAGAAGAACGGCACATGGTGTATGTGTGTTGACTATACAGATCTCAACAAAGCTTGTCCAGCTGACCCGTTCCCCCCCCCCGTACTGACCAGATCATTGATGCAATGGCGGGTTGTGAGAGCTTATGTTTCCTGGATGCTTATTCTGGTCATCATCGAATCTAGATGGCAGTTAAAGACCAAGAGAAGACGTCCTTAATCAAACCTTTTAGGGCTTTCTGCTATGTTTCTATGCCTTTTGGGCTTAAAAGTGCTCACGCGACTTATCGGCGTTGTGTTCAGAATTGTCTTCACAGTCAAATTGGGCGTAATGTTCATGCTTATGGTGATGATATCATGGTCAAATCTAGAAAGAAGGAGACTCTCCTGGATGATTTGAGAGAAAATTTTGACAATATCCGGGATTACAAGATGATACTTAACCCGGCCAAGTGTGTCTTTGGCATACCTGCTGATACGTCTCCAATGTATCTATAATTTCTGATTGTTCAACGCTATTATATTATCCGTTTTGGATATTTTATATGCATTAATATGCTATTTTATATTACTTTTGGGACTAACCTATTAACCAAGAGCCCAGTGCCAGTTCCTATTTTTTCCCTGTTTTTGAGTTACGCAGAAAAGGAATATCAAACGGAGTCCAAACAAAATAAAACCTTCACGATGATTTTTCTTGGACCAGAAGACAACCGGGAGACTTGGAGATGAAGTCGGAGAAGCCACGAGGCGGCCATAAGGATGTAGGGCGCACCTAGGGGGTTAGGGCATGCCCCCATCCTTGTGGGCCCCTCATGCGCTCCCTAACCTAATTTCCGCGCCTATATATTCCTATATATCCCCAAACCAACAGAGGCATCCACAAAAACACTTTTCCACCACCGCAACCTTCTATACCCGTGAGATCCCATCTAGGAACTTTTTCCGGCACCCTGCCGGAGGGGAATTCGATCACGGAGGGCTTCTACATCAAGTCTAGACTACAAAAAAAAGACACATTTGTGACATTTTGGGCCGAACAAAAAAATGATATCATACTTATGACACTTGTATGACAATAATTGTGACAAAACACGGTATCATCATAGATGTGGTGGGGTCCTACTTCTATGACAAAAAATTCATGATAGAAAATGGGCTTTTCGTCCTGGGCGGGTCGGAGACGCAGCTGCATGACATTCTTTGGGCCGTCCATGACGGAAAAAACCGTGGTAGAAGCAAGGGCGAGGAAAATATCGGGGTGTTCCCGGTTACGGTGGGTGGTCGGGGCCGAGCGATGCACATTTCTCTCGTACACGCATGCGCGTGGGTGTGAGGCGTTGGGCTCTAACTAAACCCGAGCGAGGCGTTAGGCTCTAACTGAAACCGAGCGATTGCACTGCAGGCTACGCGTTACTGAACCCGAGCGATCGATCGATGGGTGCTAACTGAACCCGATCGAGCGATTCCTTCGCTACAACTACTAACTGAAGCCGATCGATGCTGCCTCTGGACGAACAGTGGGCGTTGCTGGGGGGTTTGGATGAACAGTTCCCGGTGGGGGTGGATGAACAGGGCCCCGTGGTGTTGCCTCTGGATGAACAGTGAGCATTGCTGGGGGGTTTGGATGAATAGTTCCCGATGGGGTGGATGAACGGGACCCCGTGGTGTTTCCTCTGGATGAACAGGACCCCGATCGATCGAGCCGGTTGGGGCTGGATGAACAGGCCCCCGTGAAGGGCTGGATGAACAGGACCACCCCGTGGAGGGCAGGATGAATAGTAGATGGTGGAGGGTTGGATGAACAGTAGCCCGTGGAGGGGTGGTTGAACGGGAGCCCGTGGAGAGGGCTGGTTAAACAGTAGCGGGTGGAGTAGCGCACGGTGGAGGCTAGATGAATAGGAGGCCATGGATGAACAGTCGCAGGTGGAGGCTGGAGGAGGTCGACGGTGGATGAACAGTAGCCCGTGGAGGCTGGAGGGGGTCGACGGTGGAGATGAACAGTATCCCGTGGAGTCCTGTTTTGCGGTACGCCACACCCCTCCAGATGAACAGGACCCCCGTTTCGACCGTAGCACTCCAACACAAGTCCCTTTCCTCCGTTTTGTGGTACACCACACCCCTCCCGATCAACAGGACCCCTGTTTCGACCGTAGGAGGTCCCTTTCATCCATTTTGCGGTACGCCAGACCCCTCCCGATGAACAGGATCCCGTTTCGAACATGGTCGGTCGAACACAAGGCCGTTTCTGCCGTTCTGCGGTATGCCAGGCCTCGTTTACATCAGTTGTTCCGTCCAAGCCCTCCCGATGAACACGATGACGCATTCCTTTCCGACCCAGCCGGTTGGCTCCCCATGAACACGACGACTCTGTTTCTCCGTTCTGACCCAGCCATGTACACGAGCCCTGGTCATACGTATGCGCGAGTAGGCATTCGAGACCCTGCCCATATGTACGTGTGTGGCCGTATTTTCTTTCTTCCACACCGGCCGCTGTACGTGCGTGTACATGCTACGTGCGTGCCTCTACTACGACACGTGCGTGCCTCTACATCGACCAGTATGTACGTACACGTTTACGACGAGAATGATGACGCTACGTACGCTTCGACCAGGTGGGTCCCGACTGTCAGGCACTTCCTTGCGTGCGAAGATGTAGTTGGTGGGTCCCAGCAGTCAGGGGGCCGAATCATTTTTATGCCCGGACGCACTTCCTTGTGTGCGAAGATGTAGCTAGTGGGTCCCAGCAGTCAGGGGGAAACGTTTTTTTCATGAAATATGGTGGCCCATCCGGTGGGTCCCCGCTGTCAGGTGGAGGAATAATTATTTTGCGCGTAATAAGGAGGCACTTCCTTGCTCCGGCCGTGGACCCAGCTGTCAGCCTCTCCATGTACAGTCCATGTACGATGGAAGCCGTTCCTTGACCATGTTGACCACGCTGCGCCGAGAGCACCAGGGCGGTGGACGACGGCGAGGCCTAGGAAGGGGACGACGCGGAGCCGGGGAAGACGCGGCAGTGGATGCCCACACGTAGAGGAGTATGAGGGTTCACTGGTTTGCTGCGGTGTGAGGCTACCGTTGCCGCAGAATAACAGGGGGTGTGGGTGAGTAAAGGGATGGCCTGGCCAGCAGTGGGAGTAGTAGGGGGTAGTGAGGCCTCCGCCGCATCGCTGCCGGCCACGGGAGGCAGGAGCACGAGGCACGATCAGCGCTGGTTTGGGCGGCTGGAGCAAGAAGACCAGAGGTTGAAGAAGCACTACGGCCGTTGGATGGACATCGTACGGTCACTGGATCTAGAATCGTGCATATTGACTAAGTTGACAAAGCCCTCCATCCCCATCAACTTAGTAGGCCCACAAGTCAGCCTGCAACTATACTAGGTCCCAGCTAGCAGGGGGATCATTCATTTTTTGTGCGTAATAAGGAGGCACTTCCTTGCGTGTGAAGATATAGCTGGTGGCTCCAAGCTATCAACGGCGGTAACTTTTTTCGCCAAATACTGAGGCCCTTTCGGTGGGTCCCAGATGTCAGGTGGAGGAATCATTATTTTGCATGTAATAAGGAGGCATTTCCTTGCGTGCGGCCGTGGACCCAGCTGTCAGCCTCTCCACGTACAGTCCACTTCTGATGCATGTCAGTCGTTGACCATGTTGACCACGTTGACCAGGCCGTGTCGAGAGCACCAGGGCAGTGGACGACGGGGAGACCTAGGAAGGGAACGACAAGGAGGCAGGGAAGACTCGCCAGTTGTTTCCCACGCGGAGGGGAGTACGACTGTGCGAGGGTTTACTAGTTCGTCTGTCGTCGCCAGAGAATAACAACAGGTGTGGGTGAGTAGAGGGATGGCTAGGCCAGCGATGGGAGTACGGTGGGGCGGTGAGGCCTGCGCGGCAGCAAAACCAGCCATGGGGAGGAGGGAGTAGGCAGTCCCGCCGGCGCTTGTTTGAGCGGCTGGAGCAGGAAGAGCAGAGATTGAAGAAGCACGACGGCCGTTGGATGGACATCCAACAGTCACTGCTTGTGCGTCAACCTTTTTTTTAGGAAAGCCTCAAATCTGTGGAAAACATCATACAACCCATCTGCCATTATTCTAATAATATACAGCCCACTTGCTAATTCTTAAGGTTTTTTTGGAGCCCATATTCTTTTTGTTAGCATTACAGCCCATATTGTGGCCACGGTTAAAAAATTATACGAAATTTTGCATATTTCGGTGCGGCCCGAACTGTTTTTAATCCCGAAATTTTGAGTCACATTCAAACTGATTTTAAAAATAAATGTATATCAATTTAAAATCCAACAAATTGTCCACGCATAAAAATCAATGCAATTTAAAATCTCGAAATGAAAAAAAGAAATTTGAAACTAATTGCCGGTTTGATGTGTTTTAAAAATGTACAGCCCATTTCCCATTACTGATAGGCCATTTTCTCGGCCAACCGAATGAAGGTCTCCTTGTCTTGAAAGATTCGCAGCCCAACAGGCCTGACAAAGCGACTTACTTGGCCAATCACAAAAAACTGGGTTGTGGCCGTGGACCCAGCTGTCAGCCTCTCCACGTACAGTACTCTTCCGATGGAAGTCGGTCGTTGACCACATTGACCACGCCGCGCCGAGAGCACCAAGGCGGTGGATGACGAGGACGCCTAGGAAGGGGACGACGCGGAGCCGGGGAAGACGCGGCAGTGGATGCCCACGTGGAGAGGAGTACGAGGGTTCACTCGTTCGGCTGCGGTGTGAGGTTGCCGTCGCCGCAGAATAACAGGGGGTGTGGGTGAGTGGAGGGATGGCCTGGCCAGCGGTGGGAGTAGTATGGGGGAGGTGAGGCCTCCACGGCAGCACAGCCGGCCACGGGAGGCGGGAGCAGGCGGCACGACCGGCGCTGCTTTGGGCGGCTGGACCAAGAAGACCAGAGGTTGAAGAAGCACTAAGGCCGTTGGATGGACATCGTACTATCACTGGAGCTAGAATCGTTCATATTGACTAAATCGACAAAGCCCTCCGTCCCCGTCAACTTAGTAGGCCCACAAGTCTGCCTCCCACTATGGTGGGTCCCAGCTGGTAGGGGGGTATTCATTTTTTTGTGCGCAATAAGGAGGCACTTCCTTGCGTGCGAAGATATAGTTGGTGGGTCTGACCTATCAGCGGAGGGAACATTTTTTTCGCGAAATACAGAGGCGCTTCCGGCGGGTCCCAGATCTCAGGTGGAGGAATCATTATTTTGCACGTAATAAGGATGCATTTTTTTGTGTGCGGCCATGGACCCAGCTGTTAGCCTCTCCACGTACAGTCCACTTCCGATGGATGTCGTTTGTTGACCACGTTGACCACGCCGCGCCGAGAGCACTAGGGCGATGGATGACGGCGAGGCCTACGAAGGGAATGACACGGAGCCGGGGAGGACACGGCAGTGGCTGCCCATGCAGTGGAGAGTACGAGGGTTGACTGGTTCGGCTGTCGTTGCCGGAAAATAATAGGCGGTGTGGGTGAGTAGAGGGATAGACAGGCCAGGGATGTGAGTATATGATGGGGCCGTGAGGCCTGCCCGGCAGTACAGCCGGCGATGGGACGCGGGAGCAGGCGGTTCCGACAGCGCTGGTTTGCACGGCTGGGGCAGGAAGATCAGAGGCTGAAGAAGCACGATTGTCGTTAGATTGACATCTAACGGTCTGACGCTGGTAGAGTCGATTGTTGACTAAGTTTCTTTTATGATAAACCTTGTGTACACATGAACTTAGTAGGCCCACAAGTCAGCCTCCAAATATGTGGCAGACAACATAGAGCCCATTTGCTATTTTTTCATAATTTTCAGCCCATTTGCTAATTGTTAAGTAATTTATTACAACCCATTTTCTGCCCAGGACCACGGTCAAAAAGCTCAACCTTATTTTGCATATTTCGGTGGAGTCCGAACTTTTGTAATCCCTAAATGATAAACATTTGTTTAAGAACTTATTAATTTGCCAAAAAATCATTTTGTTTTTGTAAGCAAATAAGACGTGGGACAATTGAATTAGTTTAAGGGAAAACCAATGGTAAAAAAATCAACGCTAGGAGGGAAAACAACAACAAAAATAAGGATGTTAATATGAAAAGGTTTCAATATAATGATATGTGTATATGAACTAGTAAAACTATAGGTGGAGATTAGAAAACGGATGTAGGACATGCGTTTCAAGAGGAAAATAGAACTGGGATATGTGTTTGATTCAGTAAAAAAAGTGCGTGCGGATGTTGTAAGACAAAATATAACTAAAGCTGGTGAGCCAGAGGCCAGTAGATACCTGCTGGATCTTTGTGCCCTGTTGTCGTCATGGGCTGGGCCTGTTAAAAACAAAACCCAGCATGGGCAGTCTACAGCCCAGTTGAAACTTGCTCGACCTGAAAAAACAATATACGTGCTCAATAAACGAGAGAATTCTGCAAGTACAGACTGATAACTGGGATGCAGCAGGGATATTGTTTTTTCATCGTGATAATAAGAGCATGCACTTGTTTCAAAAAATTTGGTGAACTGGGAATTCGAATGGCAGATGCTTATGTTACCCATCAAATAAAAATCAGGTGCCTGAAAATTCGTTTCTGAACAAATGATTCAGCTTTATATCCACGTCAACCCTCGGCATGATGGTTGGAAGAAAATGCCAAGTTCATACCAAAAGATCGTTAACAACAATACCAACTTGCGGACGACAAGGTAGTACAAGTACCAATACCAAACTAACTTATAATCTTTTTACTCCTGGCCCTAGTTTTTGTCTGGTAGAAAATCTTGCAGAGGACCAGCTCCCGCTCCTTCTCTTGCTCCAGGTCCTCGAGGTGGTACTGGTGCATCACCCAGTTGGTCCTCTGCTGGTCAAAGTTCTTGTTGGTGTGCAGCACCAGAACCTTTTTGCTGCCCGTCTGCTGGCCGTTAACCATCACCGGCAAGGTATTGCCGGTGTTGTGCCACATCGCGTCCATGCCGCAGTCTGGCTGTATCTTGCGACGCGTCCACGTGCCCCTTTTGAATGCCCTGGAATTGCGCTGGAAGGAATGCTTGCTTAGGCCACTTTATGTGATACCTGCACTATTGTCGAATACATGTTTTAATGTACGTAGTTGGCATTTTCATAACATCTTTGGCATGTTGCAGTCACTTGTTTCACTTTTTATTAGCTGTCAAATTGTAATTGCTTCACCAGGTCTGTGTCTAAAAATAAAAATAGAGTTATAAACAAAGGAATATGTTTGTGCAAGTAGACGGCCGATCGGTGTCTTACCTGGAAGTTTCTCAAGATGGGTGTAGCATGTGTCATGCTCGCTGTTGATGGTTGGTATGAACAAATCGATGAGAGGGTGACATCTCACGCTGTCAGCACTCACTTTGGCCTCAAGGTGCTCGATCAGCTCTTGATCCGTGGGATCGAACTTGACGCCAGCCGGCAGCACCGGCCAATCCTTCTTCGACTTGCATGGGTTAATTCCAGTTATATGGTACTCAATGTATGATCAATCGACTATTTTAAGTGAATGATGAAAGATTTTGACAGATAAGTGGTACTCCAAATCTGAAGTCCAGAATACCCGCACACACCGCCGGGATTCTTGTGTCACCTCACGCGCAGCATGTTGTCACGTCAATTCAATGTGTGGACATGATGAATAATTTGACCGACGTATACTAGTACTGCTACTGTACTACTTACTAGTCGTATTTAGTGTCACATTTTAACCATAGGTTTAACTAACAAGTACGCACTTGAAGCCTAAGTGATATATATATATATAGTAGCACTATTCTAATCCCGAGATTAGAATAGTTATTTGGATCACAACCAGCCCTATAAGGGCCCGATGAGATGCTCCTGAGATCCCGAGAAACCCACCGGACATAATAAAAAAACGCAACACACCCGACCCGCTGCCCCGATCCCCACCCCCTCCCTCGATTCCCTGCGCCGAACACCAGATCTCGTCGCCGCCCCCACGACCTGTGTTGTCGTCGCCACTCCTCCTCCGCCGTCGATGCACTCCCTCCCCATGGCATGTGCGCTCCCTCCCCTGCCAGGGCGCTCCTTCTCTGCGGCCGGCGCGCTCCCTCCCCGCGGCTGGCATGCTCACTCCCCGGCCGGCGCGCTCCCTCCCCGCGGTCGGTACGCTCCCTCCCCAGCCCGCGTGCTCCCTCCCTGCGGACGGCGAGCTCCCTCCTCGGACGGCGCGCTCCCTCCCCGCGGCCGGCGCACGCCTGGCAATTCTCCTTCGCGACCGGCGCGGTCCCTCCCCGCTGCAGCCCGCACCTCCTCCATAGATGGCCTGCACCGGCCGCTACAACCCATCGAGGTGGTGGCCGTCTTCCTCGACCACGATCCACATCTGCCTGGGCTTCTATGGCTGACCTGCCCAATCGCCGACGGATTCCTTCTCCAAACAGTACAATGGCCACTCCCACTCTACCTCCGACCTTCCTTCTCCCCCACACGGCGAATGTCCTGCTCCCTACCACGCCCATACCATTATTTCTCCCCTGGATGCATCTGGTCTCTCTTTAATTACAGGTCAGCACCAGCGCTGCGAACAAAAAAAGGTCAGCATCTGGTCCTCCAGAAGTTCAGTGTGTTGATTTTCTGAAGATCATGAAGTGGACTATAACTATGTATATTTTGTAGGGCCTTGTGATAGGGCATCCATCTTTTTTCATCAGGGTCGCCATCATCCATCTGCGTCGAGGCCACCCTGCCATTGTAAAATTCTGCTCTCAAAGGTGTCTGTTATTGTGTAGGTAAAAGAACCTAAAGTTTTTCTATACCTAAACAACTTGAACTGGTTATGTATCACTGTAAGTGCAATATACTTCAGTCAAATGTTTGATTATTCAGTGGCCAATGTGTTCATTAACCAATTCTGTGCACTAAAAAATTATAGCAGGTAGAATGTTTGTGAATCTGTATATTAAAAGTAGTTGGTTAGTAGGCTAATGGCTGCACTGTCTCCATGGAATAGTCTTCTGGGTCATTTCTACTAGTTTCCATCCCCAGCCGCGACACCTTCTCTTCCTGTTATCACCACAAAAAACAGAGCACACAAAAAGACTCGGGTGCTAGTCACCGTCCACCTCCTCAGGCACCTCTCTGCTTCTTGAGAGTTAGCTGCGGCTTTCCATGGCCATATACACACAGTTTGTTGTTTTGCCCAACCACTTATATATGCGTGCATGTTTCCATTTTTGCCAAATTGTATACCGATCTTTTGTTTTGAAAAACAAATGTGCATGTGAACGTGAGAAAAAATTCTATATAAAGAAGTTCATGTATTACTAACCCAGAAGGTTCGTGCATTACTAAGTGTGCACACATATAATTTCTCCCTCCATATATGTGTGTATGTATGTTTGTATGTTCTGCCAATTCCACTTTAGCTTTGACCACGGTTCACCAGCCATGTAAACAATAGTTCGGCGCATACGTCCTTCACAAATATTATCTATCCTCATTATTCAGTTTAAAATTGTGTTGTCTAGTTCTAGTTCTATTCTATTTTTCTGAAGTTCAATAGTATCAGTGCAAGCAAAAAACTGGTGTTTTGATATGTTGGTTTCAGTTTCAGAAATCCTTCAGGAAAAAATGCAAAAGAAAAATGGAGCAGGAGTCGCAGGCCTCAAGCCCTCTCTCCACTTCGTGGTTTCTTGTTCTCAAAGCACAAGCTGCTACTGCTACTATTAGTAAACTGCTTCTGCTCACTATAATGAGCTGAGGGGCGTTGCCCAACTGCGTGGATGCTCGCCTGCTCACCGAGCGTCACGATAGTCCACCCTGAAGCCATCAGCAGGAGCAGCTTGCAACAGTCCCGCCTCTCCTTCGTCTAGTGCTCCAAGAGGCCAGGGTAGAAAAATCGGTCATCTTCTGATGAGCCCTGCCCCAACAGGAACCTCTCCCTACCTCTCTCAGCTACTGATGGGCACCATAGTGTGAAGTTGATGTAGAGAACAAGTTCTGATTATGTGCTCTGTACATGCTTGTTGATATGTCAATGAGAACCGACTTTTTTTCTTCAGGTTATTGTGATGATGTTTGATAGTTAATATTTTTCGCAAGTACAGAACTCCAGGTTATGAAATTTTGATGGATGTGAGACTTCTTTTGACCTTGCATTGTTAAAAGATCTCCCAAAACTTTCTTACATGTAGATGCTCCCACGTCCGCATCTTTGACCTTCTTCATATATGTGTTGTGTTTAAAATTGCTTAATGAAAATTATATTCTAAGAAGTTCATATATTACTGAGTGTAAAGGTCATGTATTATAACTACCTAGTAAGTGAAATGTATTATAGAAATTCAAATTAAAAATGACTTCTTTTGAATTCGTGATTCAAAAGTTTTCAAGTTAAAAAAAGTATCACTCCATCCCAAAATAAGTGACTCAACTTTGTACTAACTTTAGTGCAAAGTTAGTACAAAGTTGGGTCACTTATTTTGAGATGGAGGGGGTATAATATAAGAAAGGAAAAAAATGTGGGGATTCATCGGAAAAAAGGATCAATTCATCAAAAAGAATTTTGGAAGTTCAAAAGTCAAATACTAAAGAAAAACCCGAGTTTACAAAAATAAGAAGGAAGCTATTTCATTGAGGAAAATCCAGAAGTTCAACTTAAAAAAGGAGCAGTACTATGTGAGTAAACGAAGAAGAAAGTCGGTCCTTATCCAGAAATTCTTCAACTCTGAAAGTTCAAAATTAATAAAATGGAGAGGTTGAAGAAAATGACAAAACAAAAATGTTCAAATAATTCCCATAGACAGCAATGATTTTTTTCCAATTTGTAAGAAAACCTAGAGCTTCAAATAAAAATAGAGGAGTGTTTTGATGTTTATTACAAAAAACTAGGATTTTTTTCTTTTACTAAGAGATAAAACCAAGAAGTCCAAATTACAAAGATGGAGTAGTTCCATGATTATAGAAAACTCAAATTTTCCTCATCATTATAGAATGGAAACAAGAAGTTCAGAATAAAATAACATAATAGTTCGATGTATAAAAATGGGAAAATCTAAATCTACTAACGAGAAGATTATCAAAAGTTCAAACAAAAAATAGTAGAGCACTTTGAAGTGGATATTTCACCGTTCCTAAAAATAAAAAATAAAAGAAGTTCAAATTTTAAAATAGAGAAGTTGAAAAATCATAAAAAAGGACTTTCATCATTTCTAAAATTTAAAAACCTCTAGGTGTTCAAATTTAAATAACGGACGGTCCAATATTTATTACAAAACTAGGATATTTCTGTTAATAAAAAATAAACCGAGAAGTCCAATTTACAAAAATAGAGAAGTCTGATATATATAAAAAACTTTGATTTTCCTCGTTACAAAAACTTTGATTTTCCTCGTTACTAACGAATAAACCAAGAAGTTAAGTTCGAAATAACATAGAATTTGTACGATGTTTATTACAAACTATGATTTTCCCCCGTTACAAATGAATAACACCAAGAAGTCCAAATTGAAAAAAATCAAGAAGTTCAATTTTAATAACTAGAATAGTTCCATGTATATGAAGAACCCAGATTTCCAAATTGAAAAAAAAACCCAAGAAGTTCAATTTAAAATAGAAGAGTAGTTCGATGAACTTGGCCCGTTTTCTAAATTACTTTTAAACCGTCGAAAATTGTAAAAAAAACTTTAAACATGAAAAAGTAGCGCATTTTCATAAGATTTCCAACGCCATATCATTTGCCTCAATTGCATTAGCCGTTTAGAAATGGCATCGAAAATACCAACTCGGCTATTCGGTTTGCGAAATTTTATGATTTTCGAAATTACGCTTTAACCATAGGGAATTAGAGAAAACTTTCTATATGTGGAAGGAGCGTTTTTGCAGCAGCTTTCCAACGCCATATTATTTGCCTCATTCCGATAAACGGTCTAGAAATGCGATCAAAAACACGATTCACATTTTTTGTATGAAGAAAAAACGGTTTTCAAAACTGCTCTTAAACCGCTTACATTTTGCCAAAAAAAATAATTTGGGTCATGCTGCTGGTGTCCATAGCTTTCCAACGGTATATAGCAAGCCTCATTTGGGCAATTTGGCGGAAGTTCAACCTAACACAGGGGGAAGTTCAGGTCGAACCACTCAGGCAGTAAAGTTGCAAAAAACGCAATTTCATCACGACCCGAGTGCAAAATTCGCCAACGGGCGAGATTCCTATTTAAAACTAGTATTTAGTTGCTAAAAATTGTTTCTAGATTACACTAACATCATATAGAACACAACTAACCAGAATAAACTGCGTACATGCTCGAGAAGTTCAACTACTTCATGGAGTGCGTTTCCGTTCACGATGAAGGCAGAAATCATGATCTCGCCATTTTCTAATTTACTTCAAAATGGCAGGAATATCATTTGTGGAAGTTCAACTCCTCGGTCAAAAAAAATTAAAAAATTTATTGTGAGAGAGGTTTCTACAAAAAAATATCATTTGTGTAACATTGACGAATGGATGAGAAAAATACAAAGGAAAATACATCATAGAAGTTAAACTTGAGAACAGCAGGAAGTTCGACTACTACACTGATTGAATTTCAGATGAAAATTTTTAAAACCATCGCAAGTATGAGAAAATAATCAACACGGGAAAGTTGCGTGTTTAAAGCAGCTTTTCATCGGTATATCACTCGTTGAATTCTGGGGAGTGGATGGAGAACTACGAGTAGTGGATGGAGATCTGCGAGAGAAAAAAACATGTCGAAAACAGAGTGAAGTTCAGGTAGATATGTTGAGAAGTTCAGGTTCTTCCCGCGGTGCATTTTCGAAGAATCTGTTTCGTGATAGAGGCAGAACGAATGATCCCTCCGTTTTTGAAATTACTTGAAAACGGCTAAGAATCAGAGAAAACCATCAACATGAAAAAGTTTCGCATTTTCCGTAGCTTTTCAACAGTATATTATTTACCCAATTCCGATAAAGTTTGTAGAAATTACGGCGAAAATATGATTTTCGCCATTTTTGAAACTAACTTAAAACCGTAAAGAATTGGGAGAAACAATATATACAAAAAAGTTTCGCATTAGTTCAAGCTTTCCAACGCCATATCATTTGCTGCATTCGGACGAACGGTTAAAAATTAGCTCAAAAATACGAACTCGGTAGGACTTGGACCATTTTCTAAATTACTCTTAAACCATTCAAAATTAGAGAAAAAAACTTTCAAGATGAAAAAGTAGCGCATTTTCATAAGCTTTCCAATGCCATATCATATGCCTCCATTGGATTAGCCGTTTAGAAATGACATCGAAAAAACGAACTCAGCTGTCCGGTTTATGAAATTTTACATTTTCTCAAATTACTCTTTAACCATAGGGAATTAGAGAAAATTTTCAACATGTGGAAGGAGCGGTTTTGGAGCAGCTTTCCAATGCCATATTATATGCCTCATTCCGATAAACGGTTTAGAAATGCAATCGAAAATACGATTCACGTTTTTTGTACGAAGAAAAAACTGTTTTCAAAACTGCTCTTAAACCGCTTATATTTTGCCAAAAATTTAAGTTAGGTCATGATATTGGTGTCCATAGCTTTCCAACGGTATATCGCAAACCCCATTTCGGCAATGTTGACGAAAGTTCAACCTAGTTCACAGGGAAGTTCAACGTACTACTAGCAGGGCAGGTCAGGTTGTGATCAGAATATTATTCTGATCCCGTGATCAGAACAGTGTTTATGTGTGTGTGTGTGTGTGTGTGTATACTGCACAACATCTCCATCATCATTATCAGTACATCCTGCGCAGGTGAGTTAGGATGCACTTGATCCCAGAAAGGTATCTACCTTCAAACCAGAGGAGTGCTTCAAACTAACAACAATACATAATATCCAACAAAAGAGGGTCGTGCTACAGCAGCAGAATACATGGCTCAGTCTACATATCAGTACAAATCAAGTTGTGCATATTTGCTGTTGGCATGAACCACATCACCGCATGTCAGGTTTGCAAAAGCCATCCATCGCATGGTAGCTTGATGCCTTTCACACACTGAAGATTATCTGGCAACAAGCTGTGTCGACGAATCTCTGGATATGGTGATTCATGAAACCCATGGTATGATGTGTAAACACAGTCCCCCCTGGCGAATGGAAGTTGCATAGCATGGTAATCATCGCCGGTGATATGATCGATGATTGGTTGGATGATCGGATAATTGAGCCTGAGGAACATGGAGTGGTTGCCGAGGCTGTAAACCCGCCTCTAGTTGAATAGTCCTGGTGCAACGGAGCTGGGATCTTTCTCAAACACGAAGCATCCATAGCCATCAATGTCACGAACGCCCCAAGCATTGTACTGCATGTGGTTTGATGAAATGGTTTGGTTAATTTGGTACATGCAAATGAGCATCAAATGACCACCGTCAGCTGAACAAGCGATAAACCACCGCCCATCGCCTGGTATGATTCCAGGTCCTGGAATCATGAAGGCCATCGCATTTGCATCTACTGCAACAATTCAAACTGGAGACCAAAAGGACAAAAATAAACAATCATGTTCAGAGTATGTGTGGAATTAAGATTATTATAACAGTGACACATATCATAGACAGAGAATTGCAATGCCCTGGTCATAATCATACCCCAAGTTAAAAAAATAAGCCAATGGCTTTCATATTCTAGCAATATATCATGGTTCAAACATCATGTAACAATGAGAGGAAAACAAATATGACAGGGCCTACTCATATTCTACCATAGCACTTACTATAGTTATTATATCAACTCTATTTTATAACATGCGTTGTTATAAAAATCCTGGAAATGAGAGTAACATATAGCAATCATGAGGTTATACTCATAATATCTATTCTAACAATCATTATATACCAATTGTTCTCATATCAAATCTAACAATAACATGTGTGGTCATAAAAATCTAGGAAATGAGAGGAACATATAGCAATGATGTGGTTATAGACATACTATATATTCTAAATTTGTAACAATGAACAGGCAGTCGTATTCCTAAGGTAAATATGAGATGAGACAGAACAATTACATGACGATGGATTCCACCAGTATAGGCAGCTAATCTGTGCGTCGACCGCATAAATGATGCCATCGTGCACTATAGCATAAGACAGAAGTGTTGGGTAAAGAGGATCGACGAAGAGCCATAACCATGTATGGCGACCGGATTCCAGATAGACTAATCCCATGTTGAACATGGCAATGAGCTTGTAATCCATGTAGTCTTTTGATGGTGTGGGCACTTCACAGATTACAACCTTCAGTAAACAGAGGTCGAGCCAAAAGCTCGACGCGTCTCGTGCGTAGTAGACAGGAGTGTCCGATAGGCCGCGAGGCTCAATGGCGGCGGTATCCAAAGATGGAAGGGTGATCTCTCGCTGGGTGTAGATATCGACGAGACGCCACGGACTACCGGATTGGTGGATGAGGACGATCCAGTTGGACTTCATGCCCATCCAGTAGTGGACGCGAATGAAAGACAAGTGGACGGGTACTGGTAGCATGTCGAGGGGCACCACGGCAACCTCCGTAGGATCGTCAAGTCGGTGTCTGGGCCATTTGCGAGGATCGGGCATTAGCAAGCAGGGTGTCTTGAAAAGAGCCGGCCGGTTGCAGACGAGTAGACGGTACAAAGACACCAAGCATGTGGCCAGACGAACAGTGCTGAGTAGGTCCATACGATTACAGATCTGCTCCAAGAGAACATCAGGGAGGGAATTACAATCGCGGCTCTGCGTGTCAGTCGGTTCTGCCATTGGGGTTTTCGGTGCCTGTGAGCCAGCGGGGAAGTGGATTCGGGCGAGCGAGCGAAGAAGCTTCTCCTCGTGTGGTCGAGCAGTGAGCGGGGGGATATGGTACACGCGAGCTACCAAGGAAGATAGTGCAGGCGGGCGAGCAGAGAGCGGGGGGAAATGGTGTGCGACCGATGATGGGGAAGAGAGGAGGAACAAGAAGAGAGGAGGAAGAAGAGTGGAAGACGGGGAAGAAAGTGCATTAAATCTCAATTCTACTACTACTACTACCAGGATATACCATCCTTCAGAGTGTAAATAGTTACACCGATGACATATGTGTCTGCCACAAGAGGGCCCATATGTCACTTAATGGAGGACAGAAGCGTGCTCTACTGGCAAACATGATGGTAGTACTGGGTAAGGCTGATTTAGTAACACCAACACGCTGGTTCAGCTTATTAATTAAGTGTCCCATCTGCTGCAGCGTGGATTGTCACTTCATTGCGAAGACTAGTTGAATAGTTCTCTCTGACCGAGATGGGGAATAATGGATCGCGAAGACTTCCTTTCTACATTATCTTTATGCCTCTACGCTCACTTCACTCATTTTGCTCCGTACGTAGTCACTTGTTGAAATCTCTAGAAAGACAAATACTCCGTATTTGGGAACAGAGGGAGGATTTTACTCCGTATTTTGGAACAGAGGGAGTATCACCATATGGAGGGAACAGAGGAAGCTTCAAATATGAACATGTCAATGGGAGGGAGTAAGCACCATGCATGCATGCATGCATGCAACATGCAACACTCATACGTACACATGGACGCACGCAACACTCATGCACCCATGCGGCACACAGCACATGACACAACACACACGCTCACGCTCAAGTGATCAACCTACTCCCTACGTCCGGGAAAGACTGTACATTTAGAGATTTACACATTGACCAGGGCAGAATTAACGCCCAAAAGTAGCAGACTTATGTGTGCATGCGACCATTGAGAGAAGAAGATTAAATGAAGGTCGTTGCATGCTGTAATTAAGGATAGACATGTAGCATATACCTAGAGCACAAGTTGGTGCATTAGTCAATCAATATTGATTTAGATTAAAGGCTAAATGCATTGGAAGTGTAGATGTACTACACTCTTTGTTTTTTAGCTGATTTCTTTGCTCTGCCAACTGACAGGTGGGACCCAGAAACCAGGTGACAATTTAACCAGTCAACAAAGTGCCACATCGACTATGTGGCCAGTCAGTAGGGTGCAATACGGTGCTCTACGATGAGCTAGTGATCGTATAATCACCGCAAAATTATATACTGTGACCGTAAAGAGCATATTGTTACATACATTGACCGCCAGTGTATTTTTCCCGTTTCAAATTAAGCCATATTAACCAGAAAGGACAGAGTATGGAGTAGTACTAGTACTGCTTTGATGTGTCCCCTCAACTCGCCGAACAAGGAGAAGCTTGCTTACTACACCTCTCCCTCGCCCACACGCACGGTGGTTCGCAGGACGAGGAGAGGGTTTTGTCTACAACACCCTCTCCCTCACCCTCGCCCTCGCCCTCGCGGTGGACGTGCAGCAGTTCAATCAGTGTCAGATTGCCAGAAGCATAATGTGTACTGTAGTATCATAATTGTTGGACCTTCCGAAGTGGCGAAGATCCAAGTGCAAGGTTCACACGAGTACGAACTGTTGAATCTCCCGAAGAGGCAAAGAACCAAGCGCAAGGTTTTATAGGAGTTGTCATCCTAGTAGGAGCGTACTACAACTATAGCGAACGATGCTACTGTATGATGCCGCCACGTCACGTATATCCAAAGCTGTGCCACCTTTTTTTCTCAAAGAGCATGTTGGAGCCCGTGCAACAACCACACAAGTTGCACATACACATAACACATTTACTAGTAATAAATTCTAAAGGACAAATGCCAGTATGCCACACAAGTTCATCTCCAATTCATGTGATAAATTTGTGCATGACTAGTCTACATATATTCACAGCGCTACCGTTCACAATTTACCGTACTCCACTTACACGTTATAGATGGGCTACATGTGCTCCTCCAGGTTCTAGTCCCAGGTGTTCTTTATGGATGGCACGATCCATAGCGGTGGGCAATGGGAATCATTGTCGCAGCTTTCTAGTCTGGTTCCACACGATGGAGACTCATCCAAGCTGAAGCGACATAAATCAGGGATAGCGTGTCCCAGCATGTCGTTCATCCGGCGGTGCGCACTGAAGACACAACCATGCTTCATGACTGGCAGGCCTTCCGTGTCATGCACGAAAGGTGGCATCCGCTTCACAGTGGGGTAGATGTCCCCAATGAAAAGTGAGTACTCTCCAAGAGTGTTCCTCGGCACCCACGTAGCATCACGGGGGTCGAACTCGGCGCTGTTCATCTGGTACACGCGGCATCTCAGATCTGGACACATGGTGACGTACATAGTCAAGGTCCATGCATAGTAATTTTGTGCTCAAATATGGCGGTCAGTAATACTGTGCAGAAAATAGTACTGCTCCGGTATAGAGGAAGTAAAATAACCGGCTTATTATATATAACCACTCTTGGCAACATGGATGAGATAGTAAGACATGGAAAAACAAAAATGGTGGCAGCTAGTGGGTAAAAAGTACTCCAAGGTAAAAAGTACTCCTACTAGTACGTAAGTAGAGTACTAGTACAACAATGAAAGAGAATGTGAGAGGGTTAAAAAATGGACTACCTGGGTAGATGGTGACGGTCCGATCGTGGTAGATTGTGTGACCATGTTGCACATTAGTGGTACCATGGGTAACGACTGCTAAGATAGTTGATCCCAATATGCCAAAGTCAGCTACAAGGCTCTAGGTTCGACTGAATTGCAGATGCAAATGCACATCCAGGATCGGCGATCTTATTTTGATCGCGGGATGACTGGTTCCTGCAAAATAATGGAGTACCGTTAGGGATGCAAATGATGGTTTGTGCATTCCGTTTGTAATCTCCCG
Organism: Triticum dicoccoides; assembly: GCF_002162155.2. Classification (NCBI taxonomy): domain Eukaryota; kingdom Viridiplantae; phylum Streptophyta; class Magnoliopsida; order Poales; family Poaceae; genus Triticum; species Triticum dicoccoides. The sequence continues at coordinate 352,097,859 of NC_041392.1, forward strand.
TATCATAGGATGGCAGCCAGATGAAACAAGTCCCATAGCTTGTCACCACGAAGATGCGGCCTAGATGGCGCACGGTGTCTTCGAACATGTAGGGGTACAAATCTGCCGCCGCCAACATGCGCCAGCCTCTGCCGTTACTGCCTCTTGCATTGATGGCAATCCTTATGTCGAACACCATGATGAGACAGTAATCATCGTAGCCGCGTCGCTTAGTCGGTGGGCCCGCAATTGCTATCTTCTTCAATCTAATGTAGGCATCATCATACGTATTCAAGCACAGCCAGTCCAGAAGGCCGATCCCAATGGTGGAGAAGGGGTCTACCCGAACGGCCGCACTGCTGTGGATGTTGTGCAAAATGATGGTGGTATCCAGCCGGAGGTATGCAAGCCAATCTTCGTTGGAACCAACCCAGACCTATATATAAGACGGTGGGCAGCAGAGAAATTACGGGATGGAAATGGAATAACTAAGTACTACATGATCAAACTCCATTAATGACCTGCTCATCGGACAAAATCCGACTACCTCTCAACGTCGGCAACTCTAGCGGAGTCAACATGCAACCATGGCCAGGGAGCGGTGGACTGTTCGAAGGATTGTCCCATAGAAGAACCTTCTCCTCGAGGACACATGGAAGACCAACAAGCATGGCCTTTTCCCAATCCTTTTTAAGCACCATCTTGAAAAAGTTGGTGCAGGAAGCACTGAGTCTTGCAGCATTGAGGATGTCGGAGCGGCGTGCAATTTCTCCCAGAGGATCGTCGTCCAAGGTCTCCCAGCCCCGATGAGGAGGAGAACCGCCTGGCGAATCCATGGGAGCAGCGACGAACTACCTTCTCTTCGTGGGGAGGGGAACTGGCGAGGAGGAGATAAGAGCGTAGTAACCGCTGGGCCTCGTCCCTTCCAACTGTAGATTGTACCTTAGCGAAGGGGTGAGGCTATTATTTACTAATAGTACTAGCATTATGGGACGTTATGGGATTTCATTATACTGTAAATAATAGCACTAGTAAGAAATTTTTGGCACTAGCTAGTAGTTTTTGGCATGGATTAAAAAAATTTGGGTATGTTTTTGCTATTTTTTGTACACGCCAACTAGTGCCAAAAAATGTCTTGCATTATGTGACGGAGGAGTATGTACTCGTACTTTAGCAGTACTAGTACTACTTTCTCAACTAGTAGTGCGATGTATTGTACTTCTAGTATAGTGCACCAATTTTGAACTCTTGAATCTCAGGGCCAAGGAGCTACAGTTGGAAGTGGAGGGTACTACGTACTGTTCTCTAGAACCATCGATGTACTATCAATGAAAAGAAAGTACACCTGTGTAGTGGCCTAGTGGGTACTCTCGGTGCTCTATTCAGCCGCTCCTCTCATGTAGCTGGCCTACTCAGCCGCTCCTCTCATGCACACACTAGCAGCCTGTTTATCAGCGACGGTTACCGCGAGGGCAGAACATTTGAGTTATTTTATACGACGAGACTAGGCTTTTCACTTCCATTTGTGGAGGTCTAATGGATCTCGTCGAACTTTGTTAGTAGTTCCTTCTTTATGAATGAGCTGAAGCAAAGCTTTTGCCTTCGTTTAAAAAAACACGTCAAGAGGAATTTCTTTCATAGTAGAGCCGATAATGGAGTGAAGTCCATGCGTGCAACGCCACAAGCTACAGAGTAGTAGTAGAGCACTTTACGTGCAGAGCCATATTGCATAGTTCCCAATGCCCCGCCAGGCTTTTTGGCTCCTCGGGCTTAATTGGGAGGCGCTAGTTTAAATATGCTAGTACTAGCTGATGAGGAAGCTCCAAGCGAGGTGGGGCTAGGGCGATCACGTGAGCCACGAGATGCTGGGAAGGAAAACCCGTTCACGTGGCTAGGCTATCCAGTGCACCCAGATTGTGGTGCCGCACGTCCGTTTGACTTCAAAACTCAAACTACTCGTGTAAAATATTGGCTCGCGGCGAAGTTACTATTTAAAAAAAGGCCGCCGTGCGTTCGGCCGGGATCAAACCCACAAGACGAGGTATATACTCCCGCGACCACTAGTAGTACTCGTTGGAGTACAACGCAACCTAGAATCGCCTTTTGTCGCTAGTAGTACATTGTTCCTTACAAGAAACCCGTAATAATGCAACAAACCACTAATAATGCCAAGAAACTACTACCACTTGCATACATGGTAGACTTAAGATAAGACTACCTTATCAACCATTGTACATGCTCTTACCAACCAGCCCTACCTAGAAACGACTACTCTACAAATTGTCGTTGTAGGCACGTTTCAACACATGGCCCTGTTTGGATACATTTGTTGTCAATCTAACCCTGCCATCCAAACACCACTTTGGTTAGAGTTAGTTCAGGGTTAGAATCTAACCTCTGACTTAGAGTATCCAAACAAGGCCCATATCGCCCATTAAGTCAACGCCTTATATCCGACCGGGCATTATGACTTGTGGGACCTACATGTCAGTCTGCACAAAAATCCCCGAGTGACCTCCTACCTCCGGTCCATCCACCTAGTCATCCTCGGCCATGGGACGCAGCTACCACCACCGGCAGAAGGCGAGGTCAAAACCGTCGGCGGTGCGGAGCCCATTTTTTGGCAGCCCTGATGCCAGCTCCGTCCGGCGCTCGTGGCCGCTAGCTAGCCAAGATAGCTCCGTCCAGCTGCTTGTCTACAAGGTTTGCTAGCTAGATTGGCACGGCGGCGCGGCGGCTTGCTCGCGCGCGCCACGCTAAGGCCAGCCATCTGGCTCGAGCAAAGGCCTGCACGGCGGCTCGCTCGCTCGTGAGTCACACTCGGGCCAGCCTGCCAACTAGTGCGGAGGCCAGCGCGGCGTCCGGCCCGTCCGGCAGAGTGGCGGCCAACTCGCTCATCACCGGCACCACCGACGAACATGCATCAGTACTGTTTGAAGTAAAGTTCAGGAAAAATAATGATTTGAGGGGGAATAACAGGATAGAAGGTCAGATGTGGGCCCCTCGTGTCAACGGTCAAACAAAATGTGTTGGTTTAAGCTGCCTCGTCAGCACGGACGTGTGGGCCAACCCTGTCATAAATGGGTTTAAACTAACCTAATCGGTAGGTAGTAGTTTTTGGCATGCATTAAGAAATTTTGGGTATGTTTTTGCTATTTTTTGTACAATAGATTCTTCCTAGGGCTTGTTGAAAGTGGTAGTTTTTTGTTAAATACTCTACATATTGTAAGTAGGAGTGTAAGTTAAGCTTTGGAACCCAATAAGCAAGGCTAGTTACATAGTGCATATGTGTACATGATTGAAAGTAAATATCAACCATGAGTGACTACTTGATGGAAAAATCGAAACTATGGAATACTAGGGGAAAAATGTGGATGGTTGAAAATACTAGCAATGTTCATGTGCGTTACAACAAATCATAATTAGAATAATACTTATTCACAAACTTGATACAAAACACTCTAATTTTGATATACATATATCACTAGAGATATATTATGTTTCAATTAGAATATATCCCTTGGGCTGTTTTGGTGAGGTCAGGGAGGGATGTGGTTGGTTTTAAGATACTAATTATGGGTTTTGCTGCAAATTGGTAGACAAGTGGGATGTTTGTGAGAACATCCAACAACTTACCTCACAGTCGTTAGATGTAGATCTAATGGTCACAAACGACGGATGCCAGACACACCATCATCACCAACTTAGTCTTCTGTAGGAGTACTAGAAAGATCCGTGCATTGCACAGAACATCAAGATGCATTTTTTTATAGAAACACTAGTTGTGATTGACCCATGCGGGAGTAATACCATGTGTAAAAACTAATGATATCTCGAGAAATAGGATATAAGGTGAAGAGGAGTGGGGCGTGGTGGTGATTGGTGGTCGGACTGAGCGGGGGCATGGGGATTGACGATGCCGGCAGCGGCCACCATGCCAGTTTGTTCCAGAGGCTTCCTTTCTTAATTTCTCAATAATGAGGTTGTTGGAGATAAGGATGAACGAGGGAAGGCCTTGTCTGCAAATGTGGAGAGGGGTGCGGGTATCTTTTAGTTTAATTTCCATCAGTCAGATATAGATCAGAAGGTCTATATTGCAACATGGCACGCGTACCATCATCACCAACATGGTTTTTTATAAGAGAAGAAATATAAGTATGGAGATACAAATGTATTATCGGTACCTGTTTCCGTAAACTAGCATCTACATTCTATTCTATGCCTCAGCATGTGAGGCCTTGGCACATTGACTTCTAGACTGTGTAAAACAAAGGTTTTCCCATCGCCGATAAGGAGGGGGTGACGGCGGCGCTCTTTTTGGCTTGCTCTAGTCCTAGTAGTCATACTAGGTGGTCTAAGCACGTGTAGATTTATTCTTTTTCACGTGTCGTGTTCGCCGTACTGCCACGACTATTGATGAATAGACGGTAAGTTATTCATGGGGAAACCCTTGTTGAGCATGTTTGTGAGAGAGAGGAAGAGAGAGAGAGTGCGTGTGTGATATGTCTAGAGACCGAGGCAACGATAACAAATTCTTTGTGTCCATGTGTGTGGAGGATAGAGAGAGACATGTACATGGGGCTTTCTGTTGTGTAACGTGGAGACACGTATACATAATTAGAGAGTGAGTGTGCGAGATACACATGCGGACATGGGGAGAGATGAGGATCCAGATTAATGTGTTTGTGTGTGCGCTTGTGTGTGAGAAGGAGTGTGTGTATGTGGAGTAGAGAGACCACTAATGATGTAAATCTAGTATAAGGGTAGGGGGAATGGTGTGACATGTGTAGTAGCGGGATAGCATGGGTGTCGGGGGTTGGGTGCGACATATGCCAACGGATGGCTTATCATGGTGGGAGCAAGTAGAACGTTGCCGGTGCCTGGAAACGGGATGAGGCGAAGACATGCACGCCGGTGAATCTTACCCAGCTTCGGGGCTCTCCGGGGAGATAATACCCCTACTGCTGCTCCGCGGGGTCTCCGCATGATCACTATGGTCAAGTGTTTACACGGTTGCTCCTTGAGCTGTGTCTGGTGGTAGGAGAGGGCAAGGCTAGATCTCTCCTTCTATCTAGTATGGTATAGAACTACTAGGATCCAACCCTTTGCATGGGTGCCCTGGGGGGTTTATATAGGCCTACCCCCCTGGGGTACAATAGTAATTCGACTGGGCACGGGCCCAGCCGTCAGTGCCTCCGACCTCCGACTTCTCCGCCGACTGCTGGGGCCCGCCGACTGGTCTGGTACGGAGCCGACAGGCCGCGTCCGTCGCGGGCGGGTCTTGCCGGCTGCTGATTACTGTAGTCGTGCTCCTGATGACGCAAGCTTGGACATGGGGTCATGGCAACAGCCCCGCCGCCTGGCGGGCGATCACTGTGGCCACTCCCCATCTCTTCTTGATTAATGGCGCGTGGTCCCCGGGGGAGGGCTCGGCCGACTTCCCCGGGCCGACTCCCAATGGGTCCGACTAGCGAATCTCCCGCCGTCTCCCGAGGTCTCGCTGACTGGTGGGCCCTGCTGCCTCCAGGCCGTACAGACAAGCCGTCATGGGCGCAGGACCCGGTACAATGGTGCTGATGTCAGGGCCAGCCGGGCAATAGTGCCACGCCGTGGGGAGATCTTCCCAAGTACGGCGTGCTGTAGCCATGTCTGCCCTTGGTAAGGGGCGGGGAGTGGGCTTCATTGTAGCCACGCCCCTGCCTCGTCCCCTTCGATGAGGTCACGGTTCATTGGAGTCGCTGGCCGACTCCCCGAAGCCGGCTTCTCTGGAAGTCACCCCTGGGACTCGGCCTTGAGCGGGCAGTCGGCCGCCTTGCCGTAGATCCCCCAGGAGGCGGCTCTTCGCCCTGTGGTCTTGAGGGGCGCAGCCTGCCCCGATGTCTTGAAAGGTTATGGGGCTCGGGTTGGCCTACCCGTGGCCCATTACTCCGACAGTAGTCCCCGAAGCTGGTGAGGCACCGCGGATGATCGGCCGAGAAGCCTCAGCAGTTTCTCTCTCCGGGTGCTCTACATGGTCTTGATTAACTTCTGCCGGGCTGACTAGAAGGAGTCGGGCTCGCCCAACTCGGACTCACTCAATTCCGACTTGCTCAGTAGTTCGAACGCCGCGGCGGGGTTTCAAGTGGCGTGCTAGCTAAGCTTCCAGGACGCCGCCCGTTCTTGGCCTGTCACACGAGGGCACGTGGCCGGGCCGTCCTACCAGCCTATGCGCACGATGGGACAGGCCCATAGGCGGGGCCAGCCACTACCGCGTCTCGGCGCCCGAGCGGATCCGCTGCGGCCTCGGTGGACGGTTGGGATTCCCTTGAAGTTACTGCGCGTAGTAACTTTACGTGGATCGTGGGGGTCGTGGGGTTGCGGACGCAGTAAATCCCCACGTCCGCCCCCTCAGCTTCGCAGCCCACGGGGCTATAAGTAGGCGGAAGAGGGGGGCACACGCGCCCCTCCTTCCCACTACCCATTGCTTTCTTCCTCCTCACAGTTCCTCGCTCTCCTGCTTCCTCTTCTCTCCTTCACTCCTCCGCACGCCCAGGCTCCGGCAAACGCTGCAGTGACAGCTTCGTGATGAGTTCTTCCTCCGCTGCCGCGCCTCCCCCAGTGCGCTCCGGCACGTGGGACGGCTTTGAAGTCCACGAAGACCATATCGAGTTCCTCCGCCGGACCCGTCGGATTTCCGGCGAAGATCGCGTGCAGGTGCGCCTTGCACCGGCGGGGGAGATTTCCCCCGCCCCGCAGGAGGGCGAGCGGGTCATCTTTCGCTCGCACTGCCTGCGCGGGCCGGGGCTACCGGCGAGCAGCTTTTTCCGGTCGTTCATGGAGTTCTATGGCCTCCAGCCGCACCACCTCACCCCCAACACAGTGGTGCTGTTGTCCGCCTTCGTGGCTCTGTGCGAAGGCTTCCTCGGAGTCCTCCCCACCCTCGAGCTCTGGGGGGAGTTCTTCTTCTCCAAGCTCGGCACCCAGGCCACGGGCGTGCCGGCTCAGTGTGGCGCCTTCATCGCCGTGCGAAGGACAGGAGCCGACAACCACTTCCCCTCCATCTCGCCGCTGAAGTCGGTGAAGATGTGGCAGAGGTCCTACTTCTACGTTAGGAACGTCGCCATGAGGGGCGACTGGGTCAATCTGCCGGCTTTCGAAGCCGGCCCACCGGCTGGCAGACTGCCCAACTGGTCATACCGAGCCAGGTCGCTGACGCCTGCGGGAGCCGGCACCATCACGCGACTCCGATTGCTGACGCAGTCGGAGGGTCTGACTGGTCCGGACCTGCTGGCCGCCTTCGTCTCGCGCCGAGTTCTCCCACTCCAAGGCCGCCCTCACCTGATATGCCAGATGAGCGGGGGCCACGACCTGAGTCGGATGTGCACTAAAGACATGCCTCACAGAAAGGTGGCCCTTATGGTGAACTACCTCTCGGACAGCAGGCTGCCGGAGGACTGGCGATTCGGCAAGGAGCCATACTCCCGTGCCAACCCCCCGCCCGTGGTGAGTCGCCTTTCTTTTCTTTCTTTGGATTGTCTTCTTCTTGCCGAGTTTTGTTCTGATCAGTCGGCTTTGGTTAGAATCCCCTTCTTCACCCACCAGCCGGTACCTCGGGGCCGGGCCGTGAGTTCATCGCCGACCGGGCGGAGAGCGACGCCGATGACCCCGATCTGGGGGCGGCGTCCCTGGAAGACGACACCGAGGGAGGAGGAGGGACGACAGGCGACTTCAGGCCCTCGGCTACCTTCGCCGACTGGCCTGAAGACGACGCCGAGGGAGGAGTCGCCCCTCGCCATCGGCCAGGAGCCAGCCAGCCGGGCGCGAGCTCTTTTGCCGCGTCGGGCGCTCCAGGCGGCGGGAAGAAGCGCGTGCTGCGGCGACTTTGTTCGGCAGCCGGCCGAAGAAGCCCAAGGGCTCGGCCGCGGCGACCCGGCGGGACGAGGCGGCCGCGAAGACCATCCGCTTCCGTAAGGAAGTGAAGAAGCCGCCGTTGGTCTCTGCATTAGTATTCTGTCCTCAAAGTTTATTCTTTCTTCGTGTTTAGTCTGAGTCTCTGCTCGCCCCTCTTTCTTCAGGGCTCCCCTCTCTCTTGAGGGGGTCGCCGCCGCCTCCGTCATGGGGTCAGCGGAGACGCCCGCCACCACTCGGCGGATAGACCCCGCTGCCGACCTCCGGGAGGCAACGGAGCGGAATGTGCAGGAGAAGCGCAACAAAGAAGAAGCCCTCCACCTGGAGAAGGCGGAGGCTGACAGGGCGGAGGCCTCCGCTAAGAAAAAACTAGCGGAGGCCGAGGCCGCCGCCGCGGCGAAGCAGCAGGCTGAGGAAGCCGCACGCCGCCAGTCGGCCTTGCTTGTTACCCCGCTAAACTCTGCGCCGCCGCCCCCGGAGTTCACGGGGCAAACTGGAGAAGCCGGCGGGGAGAACCTCGTCAAGGAGAGGGAAGGCGGCGAGCCCTCTACTCCGGGCGCGAGCGTTCCGCCGCCGCCTCCGCCGCCGTCCGAAGGCGTGCAAGGTGAGCAGCAGCGGACCCTCCGATGCCGCCGACCGAAGACGAGGCCGTGGCGAGGCTACTCCTCCAGGTCGGCTCGCCAGCGCGCCGTCGTCTGGAGAAGGCGACTTTGGCACCCCGCCCCCTGGAAGCCGGCACCGCCAGCTCGGCGGCTCCAGACGCCGAAGCGACGAGCACCGCACCTGTTGGGTGGGTGCGAGGAGGCGGCACAGGGCCGCTGAACCAGGCGCTCCTGGACGTCCAGGCCAAGCTCCGCGCTGAGGGCGACGCCCTCCAGAGTTGCACCAAGGTGTTCCTAGCGTCGCGGGCAGCCGTCCGGGTATGTTTCTTCTTTGAGCCTTGTTTTTCTTGTTCCTCTATGTGGGGGCGCGCCAGCGCACCCACTGGGTGTAGTCCCTGAGTTTCGGGCCGGCTGCTGAGCAGGCGGCCCGGAACTCCAATTGATGAACTTCTGGGTACTAACTTTGTCTAAAATGCTTGTTGTAGGATTACCACAACCTCCGCGTCACTGCCTTCAACCGTAATGTTGAAGAGCTAGGCAAGCGGACCGCCGACTTGGCGGAGAGCCGGAGTAAGTCCTTCCCTCTTTTTTCTTCTCTGCGGGGGCGCGCTAGCGCACCCGCGGGCTGTAGTCCCCGAGATTCGGGCCGACTGCTAAGCAGTCGGGCCGGATCTCCCCGGCGACCTACTTTATTGACGATTGTTGTCTTTCTTCCTTTCCTTCAGGAGCCAACGCCACACTTCAACAGCAGTTGAGTGAGGCCAACTCCGCCCTTCTCGCCAAAGGGGAGGAGTGCAGCAGACTCGCCGTAGAGCGCGATCTGCTGGCCACTCAGTTGGCGGAGCAGAAGGAGCTGCTTGCGAAGTCGCAGCGGGAGGCGGAGGAGACGGAAACTACCCTCTTGGCCGAGTTCGCGAGTGAGCGCTCCTCCTGGTCTGACAAGGAGGCGCTGCTGTCCTCCAGCTTCCACGAGATTGAAGACATTGTTGATGGTGAGTCTCTTTATTTTCTTTCTTCGAGCTGCCGACTTAGATCGTGCCGACTCCTGGTTTTTGACTTGCTTATTCGTTTCTTCGTGTCTTTTGTAGACTTCTTCCCTGGGCAGTCGCAGGCCGCTATCCAAGCCATCAAGGCCGATCGCAAAAGTCGGAGGGCGAAGGGCGTGGAGATCGCCACTGATGCCCCCCGAACTCTTGATGAGCACATCTTGAGCATCGAGGCTCGCCTCCGGCCGGCTCACCGGATGTTGCGCCGGCTTCAGCGCGTCGGTGCCCAGGCGATTTCCGCCCTTTGGCCGGATATGCAGGGTCCTGGCACCCCCAACCTGACGGCCAACTGGTTGGAGGTCACGGCTGGTCGCCTCGAGGCCTGGAAGGGCTCTTCGGCCTGGGCTGGAGCACGCCGGGCCTTGGAGTTCGTCAAGGCGTGGTACACGGGGCTGGATCTAGACCGGTCGGCCACGCTTCGGTCGGAGGCCCAGCCGGAGCTGGCGGCTGCGGAAGACGCCCTCGTCAAGCATGCTGCGGCGATCACCGAGTACACCGACACGAGCATCTTCGTCCCCGAGCGGTCTGAAGACGGCGAGGAGGTACCGCCGGAGTGGTTTGGGATGAACCCAGACTACGGCGAAGACTCAACGGAGGTGATTGGCTCCAGCATCGAGGAGGAGGACGAGGCGGAGGATGAGGGCGAGGCGGAGGCACCAGAAGACGGAGCAGACGGCCAGCCTCAGCCCGACCGCGCCTCCAGCAACGAGCCGCGTGCGACCGACACGACTGCTGCCGGAGGCGATCAAGCCGAGACTAGCCGGCCGACCGCCCTGACACCTGATGCTGGCGCCTCCTCCGACCCCCCGAATTCGTCTGCCGCCTCCTAAGCTGCCGCTGTGTATCTTGTTTTATCTGCTTCAGTAGTCTTTTGAAGAACTTGTTAATTCACACAATTCCACTCGTGGGGTGTATTTTGAACCTCTACTCGTCAATTCGGCCAAGGGCCTATGTTATATATATATATATATATATATATATATATATATATATATATATATCTTTTGTTGCTCATTGTTCTTTTGGCTGTTTTCCTTTGCTGCTTTCTCTTAGTTGCCTGCCTTGCCAATCGGCCAGCCGCTCTGCGGACTGTTGCTGGATCAAGTGCTAGGATACTTTGGGAAAGCAAGTACTTAGCCGATTTCAAGATTGTTTGAGCAAGTTGGATAGAAAACGACAATCCGACTGTCCGAGAGTCGGTTTGCGAGAAAGGCTGGAAGCCATCTTGAGCTATGTTTTACGCTTTGAGATTTAGCCATTTTTCGTGCGAGCACCCATTCCACCTTACCTCTGCCCACCGTACAGTCGCTCTGCGAGCTGCAGCTTCTGATAGAAGACGGCTTAGGTGTTACACACTACTTGTCCGGCTGCAGGAAGCATTTCATAGTGCAAGGCGGCAAGTCCCCGGGCCGACTTGTCGAGCCCGGTGCCAAGCGGCATGACAAAGAGTAACATACTTGTAGGCATAACTTTTATCATACAGACAAAAGAGGGCAGTCCCCGAGCTCGTCTCGGGGGGCCCGAATCTTGGTACTTTAATACAAAAGGTAGCATGGTACATACTGCATGAACTGTAAAATCTTCGGAGAAGATTTGCATTCCAAGGCCGCTCTGTCTCCTTGCCGGAGTCGTCCCTCTTGCGCGCTCGGGGCTTCTGAGCATCGATCGGGTAGTAGGAATCGTTGCCTAGTACTTTGCTGATGATGAAAGGGCCTTCCCAAGGTGGCGACAGCTTGTGCTGGCCGGTTGTTCGCTGGATCAGTCGGAGCACAAGGTCGCCTTCTTGGAAAGATCTTGGCCTGACCTTCTTGTTGTGGTAACGGTGCAGGCTCTGTTGGTAGATGCTGGACCGGCTGAGTGCCAACAGCCGGCCTTCTTCCAGCAAATCGACGTCGTCTTGTCATGCTTCTTCTGCTTCCTCCTCGGTGTACATGGTGACTCATGGGGAGTCGAACTCTATGTCTGTTGGGATGATGGCTTTGGCACCATAGACGAGGAAGAAGGGCGTGAAGCCGGTTGACTTGTTTGGAGTCGTGCGTAGACTCCAGAGGACGGCTGGCAGCTCATCGAGCCAGCAGCCAGCCGAGCGCTCCAGAGGCTCGATTAACCGAGGCTTGATGCCGGACAGGATGAGGCCGTTTGCTCGCTCCACTTGGCCGTTTAACTACGGGTGGGTGACGGACGCTAGGTCCAGTCGGATGCCCTGTGTTGCGTAGAAACGGGCCAAGGCGCCTTTGGCAAAATTTGTGTCGTTGTCGGTGATGATGCTGTGTGGTATGCCGTACCGAATTGTGATATCGGTGATGAAGGTCACGGCAGTCAGACCATTCAGTTTCTTAATTGGCTTCACTTCCACCCACTTGGTGAACTTGTCCACTGCGACAAGTAGGTGAGTTAGACCACCTCGTGCTATCTTGAATGGTCCCACCATGTCTAGACCCCAAACTGCGAAAGGCCAAGCAATGGGGATGGTCTTGAGCGCGGAAGCTGGCTGGTGCGGCTTGGAGCTGAACTTCTGGCACCCTTTGCATTTTTGGACCAACTCCTTGGCCTCTTCCAAGGTAGTTGGCCAAAAGAAACCATGCCGAAAAGCTTTGGCGACGAGTGCTCTTGAAGCCGCATGGTGGCCGCATTCGCCTTGATGGATGTCTTTGAGGATCGCCTGGCCTTGCTCTGGCTCTACGCAGCGCTGGTAGACACCAGTGACGCTGCGCCTGACCAGCTCTCTGTTGATTATGGTATAGGCTGCCGCCCGACATTGTACTTGCCGAGCTGAGGTCTCATCAGTTGGTAGCTCTTTGTTCACCGGGAATTTGAGGATGGGCTGGGCCCATGAGGGTGCTGCTATTTCTTTGACTACCAGAACCATGACTTGGACGAGGGCGGCTGGGCTGGGAGGCGGCGGCTGGAGTCAACAGCCGCTTGCTGGGCTGATGAAGTCCCCAAGCCGACTGGCGCGGTCCTTGGGCTGAGTTCTGGAATCTTCGAGTCTGTCACCGCAGTCCCCGGGCCGGGCTCGACTGTGGCAGTTTTGGAGTCGCCCGCCAAAGTCCCTGTTTCGACTGCAGGAGCTCTGGAGTCGAATCTGCCGTCTTCAGGAGGAGTCGGCACAAAAATGGAGTCTGATTCTGGTGAAGGCTTGACAAACGGCTTGAGGAGGCGTTGAAGGGCGACGCCAGATGGTATTTCTTGGCGGGTAGAGCCGATTCGTGCCAAGGTGTCGGCTTGGTCGTTGTCGTTTCTTGGCATGTGGAGGAACTCGCACCCTTCGAAGTACCCGCTGAGTTGCTGCACGAGGAAACGGTAGCTCGCCATGTTTGCGTCTTTCGTGTCCCAGTCGCCAGATGACTGCTGGACCACTAAGTCCAAGTCACCATAACACAAGATCCGGCGGATGCCAAGTTCTTTGGCAAGCTGGAGCCCGTGAATGAGCGCCTCGTACTCGTCCATGTTGTTGGAGGCGGCAAAATGGATTTGCAGTGTATATTTGAGCTTGTTGCCTTTGGGAGAGGTGAGGACGATGCCGGCTCCCAAGCCGGTGCGCATCTTGGAGCCGTCGAAGTGCCTCCGCCAATGGGTGGAGTCAGACGCTGGAGGCAGGTACTGGGTCTCGGCCCAGTCGACGAGGAAGTCGGCCAGTGCTTGTGATTTGATAGCAGTGCGGGGCTGGTAGTAGATGGTGTAAGGAGCCAGCTCTATGGCCCACTTGGCCACTCGACCAGAGGCATCTCGGCTACCGATGATCTCGGCAAGTGGAGCCGTGCAGACCACTGTGATTGGATGCTCTTGAAAGTAAGGCTTCAATTTCTTGGCAGAAAAGTGCACGCCATAGCACATCTTCTGGTAGTGAGGGTAGTTCTGCTTGGAGGTCGACAGTACCTCGCTCAGGTAATATACTGGTCTTTGGATAGGTAGCGCCTTGCCTTCCTCCTTCCGCTCTACTACAATAACTATGCTGACTACTCAGCTGGTGGCGGCGATGTACAGGAGCATAGGTTCCTTGGGAGTCGGAGCCGCCAGGACGGGTGGAGTAGTCAGCATTTTCTTCAACTGGTGGAAAGCTTCGTCCGCCTTATGGTTCCACTCGAAAAAAGTGGTCTTCTTCATGAGTTGGTATAAGGGGAGAGCCTTCTCACCCAGCCGACTGATGAATCGGCTAATGGACGCCAAACAGCCGGTGAACTTCTGCACATCCAGCAGTCGGCTGGGTACCTCCATTCTCTCGATGGCCTTGATTTTTACTGGGTTGCATTCTATGCTGCGTTCAGAGACCGGGAAACCTAGCAGCTGGCCGGCTGGTACTCCAAAGACACACTTCTCGGGGTTGAGCTTGATCTGGAATCGGTGCAGGTTCCTAAAGGTCTCCTTGAGGTCTTCCAGCAGTGTTCCATGCTTTTCCGTCTTCACCACCATGTCGTCTACGTAGACATGGGCTTTCCTGCCGAGCTTCTTGAGGAGGCACTTCTGCATGCAACGCTGAAAGGTGGCGCCGGCATTCCTTAAGCTGAACGTCATGGTGAGGTAGCAGAAGGCTCCAAACGGCATGATGAAGGTGGTCTTTAGTCTGTCAGCCGGGTTCAGCTTGATCTGGTGATATCCTGAGTATGCATCCAAAAAACTCAACAGCTCGCATCCGGCTGTGGAGTCTATCACCTGGTCAATTCTTGGTAGAGCAAACGAGTCCTTGGGGCAGGCCTTGTTGAGGCTCGTGTAGTCAATACACATTCGCCATTGCTTGTTTTTCTTTAGCACCAGGACCGGATTTGCCAGCCACTCCGGGAAGAAAACTTCCATAATGAAGCCAGCTGCTAGGAGTCGGGCTATCTCTTCTCCGACAACTCTTCTCTTCTCTTCTGATAAGCGGCGCAGGGGCTGCCTAACCGGCTTTGCATCAGATCGGGCGTGTAACTTGTGCTCGGCGAAATCCGTCGGTACACCTAGCATGTCCTTGGGAGACCATGCGAAGATGTCCCGATTCTCATAGAGGAAATCGACGAGATTGCCTTCCTATTTGCTGTCGAGGTTTGCACCTACGACGGCGTACCTCTCTGGGTGCTCCGGATCCAAGGGTATCTTCTTTGTCTCTTTGGCCGGCTTGAACGAACCTTCAGCTTCTGACTCCTTCGGGTCGGGCGATATCTCCGGCTGCTTGCCGGCCATCACCACAACTCGCTCAAGGAGTCGCCTCTCGGCTGCAATCACCAGGGACTCGGCCAGCCGATTGCTCTCGGCCGCGCAAGCGGACGACTTCCGGTAGTCGCCGGCCACAGTCAGAATTCCCCTGGAACTGGGCATCTTCATCTTGAGGTAGGCGTAGTGGGGGACCGCCATGAACTTGGCCAAGGCGGGCCGACCAAGTAGCGCATGGTATGGGCTCTCAAGGTCCACTACCTCAAACCAAACAGACTCTCTTCGGAAGTGATCTTTGTCCCCAAAGAGGACGTCAATCAGCATCTTGCCGATTGGTGAGCAGGAAAGCCCAGGAACAATGCCGTGGAACACAGTCCGGCTGTTCTGAAGCTGTCTCTGCTTGATTCCTAACTTCTCCATGGTGTCCTTGTACAGGATGTTGATGCTGCTGCCCCCATCTATCAGGACTCGCGAGAAACGCGCGGCCCGATTATCCGTGGCAATGGTGGCGTCCAGGACCAACGCGTAGGAGCCCGGACTCGGCATCACTTCTGGGTGGTCAGCCCTGCTCCAGCTGATGGGCCTCTCAGACCAGTGCATGAACTCTGGCGTCTCTGAGGCTACTGCATTCACCTCTTGTCGCTACAGCCGCCTGCTGTGTCGATCGTCAGCCACACTGGTGAACACCACGTAGGCTCCGTGCTCTTTAGGGTACTCGTCTTGTAGTGCGCCGACTGGCCTGACTGCTGGCTGCTGGGGCGGAGGCGGAGGCGGCTGCCCAGAAGGCGGGGGTGGCAGGAGGACGTCTCCCTTGGTGATCCTGGTGAGCCAGTGGCACTTCCGGGTGGTGTGATTCGACGGCTTCGCGCCGCTGTGGAACTTGCAAGGTCCATCCAAGGTCTGCTCGTAGGAGAAGGCCGGCAACCAGTTCGGCTTGCCACCTTTCTGTCGCTTGGGCGGTGGCTGCTCTTCTGGATGCTGGGCTTCAACGGTCGCGACCTGCCGGCTGCTGGAAGCCGGCTGCGGGGCCTTGCGCTTATTGTCGCCCTGCTGTTGTCGCCGGCCGGCGTCTGCCGCCGGAGTTCTTGGAGCCTGAGGAGCTACTTTGCCAGTCGTGCTAATTTGAATTTCTGTCTTCATGGAGGAATCGGCCGTAGCGTACTTGTCCGCTATGATCAGCAGCTCGTCGAGGGTTTCTGGCTTGTCGCAGAGGATCTTGTGCTTGAGGAGTGTGCCTTCTCGGCACCCGGCTGTGAAGTACTCGATGGCCTGCACCTCGTGCACGCCCTCGTAGGAGTTCCGGAGCTCAGCCCAACGCGTGAGGTAGTCTCGAGTCGACTCGTCAGGACCTTGCACGCACAAGGAGAGCTGACAAGGCTTGGGAGGACGCTTGTATGTGCTGGTGAAGTTGCGGACGAACGCTTCGATGAAGTCGACCCAGCTATTGATGCTGCGGGGCTTTAGGCTGTTCAGCCATGTCCGGGCTATGTCCTGGAGCATGAGCGGAACGTACTTTACTGTGACACGCTTGTTGCCGTTTGCTATGCTGACGGCCGTGGAGTAGTCGACTAGCCAGTCTTCCGGCTTCACGGAGCCGGTATACTTGGGTGTGTCTCTTGGGAGCGTGAACCCTCTGGGAAAGGGCTCATCCTGAATGCGGGGCCCGAAACAAGGCAGACCCAGCTCCTCTTCTTCTTCCAGCGCCAGGGACCGGTGAAGTCGGTCGATCCGGTGGCGGGCGTCATTCTCTCCAACTCCCTCTCGGCGGCCAAGGCAGTCATCGAGAGTCGGATGGTCAACAGGCGGCGGGGAGACTCGCCTCTCCTTGCGGGGAGGGGGAGGCGGACAGTCGTCCCGTCGTTCCACTGCTCTCGGGCGGCCATCTCGGTCGCGCTCTATGGTAATCCGATTCCGACTGTGGCTGACAGCCGGCTCCTTGTCCTTTCTTCCTCGGGCACCGCGAGTCGGCGTCCGAGACGTCGCGCCTTGATCTCGGTGCGGGTCATCGTTTGGCCGCTGCGGCGCCTCCGTGCGGCAGCCGGCCTCGTTCTGCGCGGCGGCCGCGTCGAGAAGCCGCTGAACTTGCTCCATCATGAGGCGGCGCTCTTCGCCCTCAAAATTGTCCAGCTCATCCGCCGCTGCCTGGGCGGCTCGGATGTTCTCCGCCGGTGTAGCGTACACGGGGTGGCTAGCTCCAAACAGGCTGGCGATGGCTACGCCGTGCTGCTAGACCGCGCCAAGGCGGCTGGGCCCTGCCGGGGCCGGCGAGCCGCCAACAGTGTGATCCATCTCCTGCTGGTAAGCTTCTGACAAGCGTCTCATGCCGGAGCTTCTTCGCGCCTTCAACAAGCTGAAGGCGGCGTGCTTCTAACGTCTCTGCGTCAGCATCTTCCGGAATGGGCGCAGCTAGGTCTTGCAGCGACGTGCCGAGTGAGTCGGGCGCCCCTCCGCCAGGGAACTCTTCATGACTGATGACCAGCACCTCAGCGACGGTGCTTCTGTCGCTCTCTGCGTGGGGGAGAGGTTCGTCGTAGACCACCATGTTGGTGGGGAACGTGTCGACCGACGCGGTGTCGGAGTCGACCAACATCGGGTCAGTGGAGCCTACGGACTCCAAGTCTATGGCAGGCTCGCCGGAAACATGGAGTTGATCGAGGAGGCCCGCGAGGAGGTTTTCGGGGCCGCCTGCACCTGCATCAGACGCAGGTTCGTCGGAGAGGCGGACCTCGCCGACAAGTTCGGCCAAGGAGTTGGCGGTGCAGGCGATCTCAACACCGCGCAGCGCGTCGACGCAAACTTCGTCTGGCGTGCCTGGCTGGCTGCGCTCGCCAGGGAGGAAAAGGGTTCCCGTCCAGAACAGATCTCCGGACGGCGGTGCACCATGCCCCACGGTGGGCGCCAAATGTCGGGGGTTGGGTGCGACATATGCCAACGAATCTTACCCAGCTTCGGGGCTCTCCGGGGAGATAATACCCCTACTGCTGCTCTGCGGGGTCTCCGCATGATCACTATAAGTCAAGTGTTTACACGGTTGCTCCTTGAGCTGTGTCTGGTGGTAGGAGAGGGCAAAGCTAGCTCTCTCCTTCTATCTAGTATGGTATAGAACTACTGGGATCCAACCCTTTGCATGGGTGCCCTGGGGTTTTATATAGGCCTACCCCCCAGGGGTACAATGGTAATTTGACTGGGCGCGGGCCCAGCCGTCAGTGCCTCCGACCTCCGACTTCTCCGCCGACTGCTGGGGCCCGCGGACTGGTCTGGTACGGAGCCAACAGGCCGCGTCCGCCGCGGGCGGGTCTTGCCGGCTGCTGATTACTGTAGCCGTGCTCCTGATGACGCAAGCTTGGTCATGGGGTTGTGGCAACAGCCCCGCCGCCTGGCCAGCGATCACTGTGGCCACTCCCAATCTCTTCTTGATTAATGGCGCGTGGGCCCCGGGGGAGGGCTCGGCCGACTTCCCCGAGCCGACTCCCGATGGGTCCGACTGGCGGTTCTCCCGCCGTCTCCCGAGGTCTCGCTGACTGGTGGGCCCCGCTGCCTCCAGGCCGTATAGACAAGCCGTCTTGGGTGCAGGACCCGGTACAGTGGTGCTGATGTCAGGGCCGGCCGGGCAACAGTGCCACGCCGCGGGGAGATCTTCCCAAGTATGGCATGTTGTAGCCATGCTTGCCCTTGGTAAGGGGCGGGGAGTGGGCTTCATTGTAGCCACGCCCCTGCACCGTCCCCTTCGATGAGCTCACGGTTCGTTGGAGTCGCCGGCCGACTGCCCGAAGCCGGCTTCTCTAGAAGTCGCCCCTGGGACTCGGCCGTGAGCGGGCAGTCGGCCGCCTTGCCGTAGATTCCCCAGGAGGTGGCTCTTCGCCCTGTGGTCTTGAGGGGCGCAGCCTGCCCCGATGTCTTGAAAGGTTATGGGGCTCGGGTTGGCCTACCCATGGCCCATTACTCCGA
>NC_041392.1:352116787-352171678 GCF_002162155.2 Triticum dicoccoides
AAGAGAGGGGGCGAGAGAGGGGCATGTGTGTCCATAAATGGCATATAGATAGGGAGACAATGTTGATGTTGTTTGAAATTGGCCTATGTACGGAGATGCAAGGGAAGCGAGTCATCGTGTGTGTGTGATAGGGACTTCATGAGAGATCTAGAATAGATGGTGTAGAGAACAATGTGCGAGATCGAGAACAATGATACATTAAGGAGCTATGGAAAGAGTCGCGACATATATGTATACAGGGAGGAGCTGGGGCGGGTCCGCATGGGGGAGATATATAAAGAGGAGAGTAGTGCACAAGGAGAAAAAGTGTGCTTGTTTTGAAGTGGGGGTGGTGTGTGAGGTGAGTGTGCGAGAACCACATAACTAGGGAGATAGACTTTTGGGGGCGACGTTTTGTGTGTATGGGAAAGATACACTCTACATAGTGCGTGTGCTTTGGGAAGAGAGATGCCGGGAGACCTAGCTAGAGAGTGGGGGAAGAGATGTGTGCATGCCCAAGAGACAAAGTGATAGAGACCTATATTGGGGTCTGGACATGAGAAGAGAGAGGGGTGTTAATGTGCTCGTGTGTTGGTGTTTGGGGGGAGAGAACGACTTCTCTGTGTGTGTGGGAGGGGTGGGCGACGAGGGGAGGGTGGCTTCAGATAAAGAGTGAGGTGTCTATATTTGAGGGACTTTAGCGTAATTGAGATATACATGGTCAATAGTGTGTGCACTCAAGGTTGATCAATTTGTTTCACAGTTTGGACTATGAGATAACGATACTTTTGAACATGTGTGATATACTTTGATGTACCAGAACTACAAACCTAAGATTGGAATTTTGGAATTTGACTCCATCATTAGCTTTTGTAATTCATTTAAACGGAGGTACATTTTTAAGCTGGGATTTCGTGATTTCAAATTCATATATCAAACCTAGAGATATACACATACAGGCATGTTCAAACTTTATAATCATCCACTTTATTCATACACATACACATTTTTGATTTTGTCATCATATTTAGGATAAACACAATTGGAATTTCATTTGAATTGGACCATATGATGGTATTTGCTCGTAGTAGCTCAATGATCCATATTTGAATTGAATGGACAATCTAAGTTTCGAGTTGGAGACATTGATTTTCAAAACCTGCACTGTTTTTGCTTGCAAAACAAACAAATTCTTGGCCATGATATCATAGTCGGTCGTACAAGAGCAGAATATAATTTCAGGCGCCAAAAGCTTTCAAACTTCCCGCTCACATTGAAATATCTCGCGCCCGAAAGTTTAGCCCTATGATATTCCTGTTTTACCCCTGCCACATGAATGGAAAAGGGTTGCTTTGGTAACTCCATTGTTTTCCCCTCTTTGCCCCCAACATTATTCCCTAGAGCCCCTCCCCAACCCCCCCCCCCAACCACGGCAAGCCGCCGAATCTAGTCCTCCGCCGAAGCGGTGGACCTCACGCCCCAAACTTTGGAACCCCCAACTCCCAACTAACCACTCCACCGGAGCCGCTTCAGCGATTGGCTTGTACACCGCTCCAGATCTCCTTGACCGCCATCATGGTCCACCGCACCGGATCAGCTTAATCGGCACCCTCGTCCACCACAGTGTAGGCCCTTCACAGACTCCCTCGTCCGTCCCTTCGCTGGCCCTCGTCCGCCGCAATAGATCCGCCTCACCAAAAGCACTGTACAACGCGCCCGCCGAAGCCTTCGTCCACTGCACCGGACCCGCTCCACGGACGCCATATTCAACTCCACCGGTCCTGCTTTACCGACGCCACAGCCTCATCAGGTTATTTCGATCTGTACGCCTTCGATTTTTCTCTTTATCGTGCAACTGTTCACTTACCATAAATGAGCTTTATTGTATGTCGACAGGCGCCACAACAGTAGCACCGGAGCCGCTTCAGCGACGGCGACAGCCGGCCGAAACTCAACCGCAACACGAGCACCATCGACGATCCTTAGCTATCAAGTATGCCAACAATACCCATACGCCGCCGAGAATCAGGTACTATTATCCAACGGCCGGTGCCTACATCCACTTTCTTCGCATAAGCACCGCACCTTTGAATTTCTTCAGGGCATCATTTAGTTTTTCATGAGACGCGTTATTCTGCTTGCACCTGTAGGGCCATACTTCTAGCAGTGAACATGTTACATGTGCTAAATTGCATACCAGTGCACATATAGTTAATATGCTTTAGTTTTGTCCTAAGTATTACTGTACTTCCTGGATATCACTGCCTACTATTTTACTTCTTCCATCAGACTACTTCATGTTCTCTATGCTTAATTACACATCAGCAAACTAGCATGTGGTACCGCTGGTTTTTGTTCGTTTTACCCTACATTTTCTGATGCTACCTATTACATCACTGCTACGAGCCTCTGTTCATTAATTTTGTGTGTGTTCTTGATCTTCCCAAGTTGCATGACTAATTTGATGCTTCTATTAATTATGGAGCTTCCAACCCCATCAAGCAAAACATTTTTTCTTTTGGGGTTGGCACCTCGAACAACCATAAAAATAGAGGGAAGCAGATACATTGTCGTGTATGCACATACCCTTCTTTCATTAGTTTAGATGAACCATTGGTGATCAATTCAAACCATTGCATGCGATTAAAATTATTTTTACCTAAATAGAGGGTGCAGAATAAACTACAACAAGTAGATTTGGAACCACAGGATGCTGACGATATCTTCAAAGAACATTGCGACAGCAGCGAGGCTTCACAACAACATATGGTAAGCCAGTGTGTTTTAGTACATGTGAAATGTAATGCGTGTGGGATGCTTTCTTGGCTTTTTCCCTCAACCTGTAATCCTACAGAATAACAAATAGTTCAGTTGTCTGCTTTGTTGTATTGCTTGATTCGAATGCTTGTTTGTTACTTGTTATGCTATACCTGAGTTGGCCAATATGTCAGCAGTGCCTGCTGTACTATCGTAAAGAAATGCATGCCTAGTTCATTTGAGTCCTTACTTTTCCTCTGAACTTCATCACAAGACTGTCTTCGTAGTTTATATGAGGCCACACTATTAAGTGCTTTCTCAGATTATTTCAACTGCTTAGATGCCTTGGCAACTTAAATATAGAGGTGGTACACTCCCTTTCAACTAGGGATGTCAACTGGGTCCCGTTTAATCCCGATTAAAGTCCACTAGTGGTATGATAGTTCAAAAGAGTTTTTGTTCTTGAGGAAAATGAACCTGGGAGCTAGCAAAAACTAACTAGATGGGACTGGCGGATGTCGTTTATTTGCCACTTACATCCCTAGTTTCATCTTACCATTTTAATTTCTTTTCGACTGATGCTGCTTCGAACCATTTAAATATAGCTTGCCATGCTCGGCAATAATTCGTATGTCGTTTACCATGTAAGCTTACTGCATGGATCATGCGATAACTATCTCTTACTTATGTCTAGTGGAAACCTTTCAGGATGCCGTTCACACTAGGACACAATGTACAACCCCAGAATCTATTTGTGGAAGCAGTGCGCCATCCATGTTACCAGATGGTAGTAGTTCAGAGGCAACACCGCCGGAGAGCAGTCTGGGCACAGATATTATAGTTCTTGAGGCTCTACTAGAGGCAAAAAGAGATGGTGTGGCTGCCATGAATGAGGTAATCTCGATCTTGAAGCTGGAAATTATGCAATTAGCTGCACGCATTATGCAAGCAACCCAAGAATTGGAGGAAGTAAGAATGTTGCATTTGAAGACGGAGGAGGTCCTACTGCTTCTGCTATCTGAAGGCCAGGGTAATCCTAGTTCTTCTTTAGATAGCAGTTGAAATTGTCATTAGATTATTGTACTTGCATGTTGTGTCATGTCTCTGAATGGATTATATTGTAAGACCCCCTATGTTGTCCATGTGTTGTAATGATCCAAATATTTTAGGCGAGGTAATCCTTAGTACTTGTATGATTGACATAAGGTGAATTGTTTTTCGTGTGAGCATATTGTATTGGATGAAATAAGTGTTTGACTCAAAGTGTATCCAACCTACTGAATTTGAAGATCACGACATTTCTAAATCATAATCATATATAAAGGTGGAATAAATCTTTGTTGTGGTTTTGAAGAAATAAATAACAAAACATAGAATTATATGTGGATATTCGTAATCGAATAAAATTGGATTTGGATTTAGTTGCCAGGGCCCAGGGCAAACGTGAATGCTAATTCTCCCAAGTTTTGAACGAAGCGGCTAAACACCCACTATCATTTGTGGGCTTCCCGAAGCAAGTGTTTGCGAGACAGAAATTATTGTCTACCCCTGACACTTGACATCCTTATCGACCGGATTTACACTGCTGTCGATAGGGGTAGACTAGTAACTTCAGTCAGACATGACACGACGGCCTCTGAGCCCATTCAGACACGGTGGGCGCCAGACGTGGGTGGCAAACACATTTGATTCAAGCTCGTCCGAAAGACATGTGTCTCTCCCTCCATTTCCCCATTCATCTACGGTGGGCGGCAAAACAAACTCTCCTTGTCCGAAATCGATGTAGGCTAATATTTTAAATCGGGGCAGATGTGTAACTTCCCTCAGACGTGACACAACCGCCCTACCTGTCAACCATGTTCATACACCGTGGGCGCCCACCGTGGGCGGCAAAACACCCTCTCCTCGCCCGAAATCATTACCGGCAAATATTTGGGAGATGCGAGATTACCGTCCTATCCCCAGCCGACGTGATGTCCGAAATTTTAAACGGAGATAAGTTCATAACTTTCCCACATTTCAGACAAGCACGTCCCAAAGTTTGAGATCCCCCTCCCCCTCCATTTCCCCATTCATACACCGTCGGCGCCACGACAACCTCCCCACTGCGGCCAGCCTCCTCCGTCCGCCACCCCATCCTCCACCTTGCCGGAGCCGCTACCCCTACCCTGTCGTCCACTGCAAGAGATGGACGTCTCTCATCCACGGCGCCAGACCAGGATCCTTTCATCGCGTCGTCTTGCTTCATCGGCGCCGTCGTCCACTTTGCCGTTGCCGCTCCTACGACCTCCTCATCCACGGCAACAGGATTTATCCCCCAACCCGACCATCTGCTATCTAAAGTCTTCTTCCCTGCCGTCGACAGCCATCGCACCCGCAGCACCCTCAACGTACCAGCAGGGGCCTACAAAGTGTCGCAAGAGAGGTGGCACTCTTCCATATGTGTTTAAGTTATTGATCTCACCCGGAAAATAGATCTTAAATTGTTTACTGTACTTTTCTTGTCTGTACAAAATTGTAGTGGCTAGTTGAATGCAAACATTGGTTGTGAAGTAGTTTCATCCGGTTTGCACCTTCAGATCTGCCATGTCACGGTCACTATACTCGTAAAGCTTATGGTTTCCCCATTTATATTCACTACCATCATCATAGGTGCTTCACTGCTTCGTGTCGTGCTAGCACTACACCTCAAGACCTCAACTCATCAAGCGAAACAACATGCCACTCATAATTCCAAAGCTTACGTGTTGAAATACGAATCTGATATGATGCTCATATTACTAAAATAGAGAACGTTTAATTGGTCACCTAATGTTCCTATATTCGTTTCGAAAAGCATGTGCGCCACCCACTGGTCTAGCTAGTTCCACTTTCCTGATTTTACTCTTGATGCTTAGGGTTTTCCCCTTTTATCAACTCTACCATGATATGCGTAGGTGCTTTCTGTCATACTAGCATTACTCCACCCTTCAAGCTAAACAACACAACACTCAAAATTCCAAAGCTTAGTTGTTCAAATATGATTGTGATATGATACTGATATTAGTTAACAGACACATTTAATTGGTTAGCTAAAGGTCCCACTTCAGTTTCCAAATGCATGTTGCGACATATACAGAGACATCAGAATTGCATTTCTTTGTCACTTGTTGACTGTACTTTCTTGTCCATACCAAATCTTAGTTGTTATTTCAAAGCAAATATCGGTTGCTAACTACCCTTTGCGCGGTTTGCAGCTTCAGATCTGACATCCCACTGCCACGGTCAACACTATACTCATCATGCTTACGGTTTCCCCATTTTATGATGACCACGATCAGCCTACGTGGTTCGTGTCGTAATAGCACTGCTCCACCCATCGAGCTAAACAAGCTTAGTTGTACAAATTCAAATATGATATTATGCTGATATTAGTAAAACTGAGAGAGGTTTAATTGGTCAGCTAAATGTTCCTACTTTAGTTTCGAAATGCATGTGAGCCACATATGGAGAGAGCGGAAGGAATAGTATTTCTCTGTGCGCTCTGGTTCATCATAGGTGGCCAACCGACATTGTATAGAAAGACTTGTAATATCTTCAATCTGCTTGCTCTTCTGCTCTTCTTTAAGATGATCCTCTTCTCTTGCGGTCGACTGGTCAGGTTGAGTTATTCTCCCTTAGTATATTTTGAATCTATCACGTCAGGTCGACTTGTTCTTCTTTACTATATGTTGAAGCTGTCATCTGCGAAGTATCATCACTTCTGAAGCTCTCATATTTTGAGTAGTAGGCCACATTATATTAATGCACACACCAAATTACAGCATGCATGGCACCTCTTAGAAGAATTGCAGAGATAGCACAAAGGGGTTTACAGGGAGGAAGTTTTGGATTAGAATCACTTCTGCATTACAAAGATAATCTCACTTGTTTTTATGTTTTCATGCATGTCAGGTATTGAACATTATCAAAATGAATATGAGAATGGGCGCATGAGAGGAATATTGTGGAACAATCCACTGGCTAACAAACATGGCATGGTGGAGGATGGCCTATCTTATTCACCCATCAAGGTGCATGCTCTAACTTGGCAAGGTTGTATTGGTCGCACATATTTTCCATCTGACCTCTTGCATTATTTCTACTTTGTTACACCATCTGCTTAGTTTAAGCATCATATATGAGTATATGCCATACCTATCCATTTTCTGTACCTATTCCTTGTGTCGTCATACTATGTTTTTCCAGTCAAATGTTGTTCTTTCGTAATAGATGTCCAAAAGGAAGATGGTGATTGCAGATCCTCAAGGAGTACAAACTAGGTATTTGGAAAAGGTAGTGATACATGTTAAATCAGATAGATCAGCAGCCACAGAAAACACAGGCCCAACTGTAACAGACTTTACCCCTACTCCAGTGGCCAAACCCCTATTAGAACTGCTGACAGCCCAGCGTCAGGTACTGTCTATGATATCAATTCAAAATTTGAACTCCTAAATTTCTGCATGTGCCTTACCTTCTCTCTTGTATGAAAACTAATTTCAGATGAATCTCCTTGCTCAAAGGATCATAGGATCTCACGACAATATTGGAAGCTGCATTGCTCTTGTCAGTACCTCTTGCCCTTTGTCAACATACTTACACTCATTGCTGTTTGATTATGTAGCATCACTGTAAATGTTCGCTTCTTTATCCTCCCTTTGCTTGAAATTATAAGATCTGCATTTACTCTTAGATAAATGTAGAATTAACACAATGGTTATGAAGTTTTGGATTGCTCATGTAAGTACCTGTTGTCATGTACTCCCTCTGTATCGAATTAATTGTTGATCAATTGGATGTATATAGAACTTAATAATGCTAGATACATCCATTTGAGCGACAACTAATAACAGACAGTGGTGGTATTACTTTACATGCATCGCGAGATAGTTGATTGTCTAGCATTACTCTGCATCTTATCCGCCCTGCCCTCCAGTTTCTCCAAATTATCATATCTACATTTACTCTTACCAAAATGTTGAATAAAGCCAATGCCACTACACACGTTGATGTCTGCATTCCTCTTGTCAGTACCTTTTGCCTTGTAACGTTGTACTTAATTAATTGCTATTTGATTATGTATCGTCAGTCTGCACCTGAGCTTCATTATCCTATATTTCTTCCAATATTATTTGATCTATATTTACTCTTTGCAAAATGTAGAATAATGGCAACGCTTATAAAGAATTTTCTTTGGGGAATTTATTGAGTTGTCTTTCCATCAACATGGAGAAGGGCTTTGTCCAGCCCGTGTTAACATGTAATGTAAGTTCATCCTTCTCAAGCCTTCAAACTTTGTTCTAGTATATATTTGGATAGGCATCATTTCCTGCACTGCTATTTATATCTGATTAGATGTTTGCAACAACTACCAGTTTTAAATTGTAGTTGTAAAACATGTTCCTTATGCAGAACAAATCCATTTATTTGCTTATATAATTGTGAAACCTGTTACGTGTCTCCTTGTTTCTCTTTCAGAGTCGTATCTCTTATGCCAGGCAGAACTTTAGGAAAGATAGTGAGCCAAACCATCTTGAGGACAGCGAGATGACCCCAAGGTCCTGTCTTGATGAAGACAGTGAGTTGAAGCTACTCACCAGCAGGTGTAAGACAACCTCTATGTAGTCGCTACCTCAATCAATTTGACTTCTTTAGTCTCAACTTAAAGCGGAAAGGCTTGCTTCAGCTCAGCTCCGACTTGAAGTCAAAGATGTAATGAAGATGTCAGGTGACTGCCTTGCGCACTATGGTGCCATACAGCTAGGGATGAAGCATCTATCGTTGACACAACTGAGGTCTCATCAGCTTGTTCTGCTGCTTGTGGGGCCCAAGCTTCCCATGTCTAGTGCCTTCTGAAGTTCTCTCGGTTTTGTATATTCTTTTGTCGGCGCGTTTATATGCACTTGTGGCGACCTTTCATGCTCAGTGTATGTAATCCGCGGTCATGTTGCGCTTTATTATCACCGATAGAGAACTTTGATTCCCAGTGGATGTAATATGCCCTAATTTCTTTGTTGTATAGTCTAGGTTTATTCTTTGGTCGGTATGTTGTAATTTAGGCCGGAAGGTTCAGTGGATCTCAGTGTTGTCGGTCTTCAGGCCGGCCCGTTACTCATATGGGCCAAAACATGGGCCTATAATCATCTTGGGCCATTAACAGGTCTAAACCTATAGTAGTTTCCCGCCTTTAACAGGCCATGGGCTACATATTTACTGTAGTGACACTGGGCTTCCTACGGGCCGTAGAAACAATGGGCCTTCTATGGTCCGTAGAAACAATGGGCCTTCTACGGGCCGTAGAAACAATGGGCCTTCTACGGCCCGTAGAAACAATGGGCCTTCTACAGGTCGTACCATCAATGGGCCTTAGACGGGCTGTATGATTGATTAGCCAAACATGGGCCAAAAACAGACCGCATTATGGCCGTAAACGGGCTAGAGTTGGAGTCGTCCCTTCATTGGCCGACCATAACGGGCTATCGTTAATAGGCCGTATTTGATGACGTTATGAAAACGGCCCAACGTATTAACGGGCCACAAACGGGCTGACTGTAACCACGGGCTGAATTTGGCCCACAAGCAGAAAATGGCAGTAACGGGCCGTAAGTAATCGAATGCTGGAAATGAGCCCAAGAATAAATGGTCCCTGAGAAGGCCGAAAGATAACATCGGCTGCAAACGGCCCAATGGATTAATGGGCCGTTAATGGGTATAAAATGATACACCGTTCAGTACGGGCCAGTTTCACCATGGGTCGTTAATGGGCCAAGAGTTACAAAGGGCCTTATATGGCCCGAAAGACGTCATGGGCCATACATGGACTAGAACTTAAAATGGACTGGAATCATATTGGACGGCCCAGATGACGCTACTAGGCCTAATTCGGATAGGTCGTAGAGGGCCCTGGGTTAGCGGGCTGTAAATGGGCCATATGTGAACAAGCCGTTAACAGGCTTTCCGTGGGCCAGCCCACCACCTTTTGACCAAGTCAAACGGGTCGGCCTTTTCACAGGGATAGGCCTCTGTTCAGCCGTGCCACATGTTGACGTATCATATGCGCCTTCGGTCCAATGAGTGGATGACATCTGTCCCAACGGTGAGCCGACACGTGTTTCCTCCAGCCAATGATGATTTTACACGTGGAAAATCCCCATTGGCCGGGGCTGTTAGCGGGATATCAGATCCAAAACCGGACAAGATAGCTTAACGGTGTTCCGTTACGGTGGATGCCACATGTCGGTCACCCTTGACGAAAGCACTTATGTGACGCGCGATTTATCGTCATGGAAGTGGACACTTCCGTGATGATAATTTTGGTACTGTCATGTAACAGTTCTACGACAGCACAGGTATGACTATCTTGATTCTGTCATAAAATTGTCATGGATGTACATGCATGACAGAAAACGTGACCTGCTGTGACAAACACATATCATCACGGAAGTGTATTTTTTTTGTAGTGCTATTGCCTTTCCGATGAAGCGTGAGTAGTTTGCCTCAGACCTACGGGTCCATAGCTAGTAGCTAGTTGGCTTCTTCTCTCTCTTTGATTCTCAATACCATGTTCTCCTCAATGATCTTGGAGACTATTCGATGCAATACTCTTTTGCGGTGTGTTTGCCGACATCCGATGAATTGTGGATTTATCATCAGCTTATCAATGAATATTATTTGAATCTCCTCTTAATTCTTTTATGCATGATTTGATATCTTTGTAATTCTCTTCGGACTATCGGTTTGGTTTGGCCAACTAGATTGGTTTTTCTTGCAATGGGAGAAGTGCTTAGCTTTGGGTTCAATCTTGCGGTGTACTTTCCCAGTGACAGTAGGGGCAGCAAGGCACGTATTGTATTGTTGCCATCGAGGATAAAAAGATGGGGTTTTCGTCATAATGCTTGAGTTAATGCCTCTACATCATGTCATCTTGCTTAATGCGTTACTCCGTTCTTTAAGAACTTAATACTCTAGATGCATGTTGGATAGCGGTCGATGTGTGGAGTAATAGTAGTAGATGCTGACTCGTTTCGGTCTACTTGACACGGACGTGATGCCTATATTCATGATCATTGCCTTAGATATCGTCATAACTTTGCACTTTTCTATCCATTGCTCGACAGTAATTTGTTCACCCACCATATTATTTTCTATCTTGAGAGAAGCCTCTAGTGAAACCTATGGCCCCCGCGTTAATTTTCCATCATATAAGTTTCTTATCTACTATTTTGCAATCTTTTACTTTCCGTTCTATAAACCAAAAATAACAAGAATATTTACTTTATCGTTTATCTACCTCTATCAGATCTCACTTTTGCAAGTAACCATGAAGGGATTGACAACCTGATACGTCTCCAACATATCTATAATTTTTATTGTTCCATGCTATTATATTATATGTTTTGGATGTTTAATGGGCTTTATTATGCACTTTTATATTATTTTTGGTACTAACCTATTAGCCGAAGGCCCATTGCAAATTGCTATTTTTTCCTATTTCAGTGTTTCACAGAAAAGGAATATCAAACGGAATCCAAACGGAATGAAACCTTCATGAGGATCATTTTTGGAACAAACGCAATCTAGGATACTTGAAGTGGACGTCAAGAAAGCAGCAAGGAAACCACAAGGCAGGAGGGCGCGCCCCACCCTCGTGGGCCCCTTGCAGCTCCACCGACCTACTTCTTCCTCCTATATATACCCATATACCCTGAAAACATCCAGGAGCACCACGAAACCCTCTTTCCACCGCCGCAACCTTCTGTACCGGTGAGATCCCATCTTGGGGCCTTTTTCGGTGCTCCGTCAGAGGGGGAATCGATCACGAAGGTCTTCTACATCAACACCATAGCCTCTCCGATGATGTGTGAGTAGTTTACCACAGACTTTCGGGTCCATAGTTATTAGCTAGATGGCTTCCTCTCTCTCTCTCTTTGGATCTCAATACAAAGTTCTCCTCGATTCTCTTGGAGATCTATTCGACGTAATTCTTTTTGCGGTGTGTTTGTCGAGATCCGATGAATTGTGGGTTTATGGTCAAGAGTATATATGAACAATATTTGAATCTTCTCTGAATTCTTTTATGCATGATTTGATATCTTTGCAAGTCTCTTCGAATTATCAGTTTGGTTTGGCCTACTAGATTGATCTTTCTTTCAATGGGAGAAGTGCTTAGCTTTGGGTTCAATCTTGCGGTGTCCTTTCCCAATGACAACAGGGGCAGCAAGGCACGTATTGTATTGTTACCATCGAGGATAAAAAGATGGGGTTTATATCATATTGCTTGAGTTTATCCCTCTACATCATGTCATCTTGCCTAATGTGTTACTCTGTTCTTATGAACTTAATAATCTAGATGCATGCTGGATAGCGGTCGATGTGTGGAGTAATAGTAGTAGATGCAGAATTGTTTCGGTCTATATGTCACGAACGTGATGCCTATATACATGATCATGCCTAGATATTCTCATAACTATGCACTTTTCTATCAATTGCTCGACAGTAATTTGTTCACCCATCGTAGATTATGCTATCTTGAGAGAAGCCACTAGTGAAACCTATGGCCCCCGAGTCTATTCTTGATTATATTATTTTCCCGTCAACTTGCCAATCTATATCGCCGTTTATTTTGCAATCTTTACTTTCCAATCTATACAAAACTACCAAAAATATTTATCTTATTATCTTTATCAGATCTCACTTTCGTAAGTGACCGTGAAGTTATTGACAACCCCTTTATCGTGTTGGTTGTGAGGTTCTTGTTTGTTTGTGCAGGTACTAGGAGACTTGCATGTAGCCTCCTTTTGGATTGATACCTTGGTTCTAAAAAACTGAGGGAAATACTTATGCTACTTTGTTGCATCACCCTTTCCTCTTCAAGAGAAAACCAACACATGCTCAAGAGGTAGCACAACCCCTTGGGTGCAAGTTGTTTGATTGTGTGTGTGCAGGTATTCTGTGACTTGTGCATTGTCTCCCACTGGATTGATACCTTGGTTCTCAAACTAAGGGAAATACTTATCTCTATTTTGCTGCATCACCCTTTCCTCTTCAAGGGAAAAACCAACGCAAGCTCAAGAAGTAGCAGGAAGAATGTGTGGCGCCGTTGCCGGGGACATCTACGCCAAGTCAAGCCATACCAAGTACCCATCATAAACTCTCATCTCTTGCATTACATTATTCGCCATTCGCCTCTCGTTTTCCTCTCCCCCACTTCTAAAACAATTTTTGAAAATATTTGCCTTTTCTTCGCCCCTCTTCCGTTCGTCTTCTTAGTTTGCTTTTTGTTTGCTGATGCATTTATCTTGCCGTCATGGCTAGCCCTTCCCCCCTCCTTTGTCTCCTGACTTTGAGGTTCTTCATTTCAAACAGAGACAAGGAGAAAGTTTAAAGGGTGTTTGGTATAGGATGATAGAATCCTATCGTAATTGCAGTATAGAGGGGGATTTTAAGATTTTACTTCGTAATTTTTATGTTGGGCTAAACATGTACCATAGGCAACTCTTGGATTTCGTGGCTAAGGGGAATTTTATTTAAATTGATCCCAACATTTCTTATGAGTTTATAGAGGGAGTAGTAAGAATATGACCCCCACAAAAGGGATTACATCACACTCAAGAAGGAACACAAGTTTTTGAGGAACTATGTGAAGTAACAAATTTTTTGCAAAAATCTCTTGAACCCCTCAAAAATGTTAGTGGAAACCTTCACCGCATGAATATGTTGATCACTCTTTGCAATAAGCGGTTGGATTCTCTAGATCTAAAGATTTCCGAATATGAGGGGAAACGCAAAGAACCTCCTAGATTCTAGCATAATTCCATTAAAAGGATAAAAGCCAAAGATGACAATACCTAGATCTATTCGTGCTTTTATGCCTAGCTAAGGGCGTTAAACAATAGCACTTGTTGGAAGGCAACCCAATTTCTTTTTTGTTTTTGCTTTTTAGGTTCTATTTTGCAAAAAATAATTCATCTAGCCTCTGGTTAGATGTGGTTTTTTGTTTTAATTGGTGTTTGTGCCAAGTAAGACCTTTGGGATAGCTTACGGTGATAGCTGATTTGATCTTGCTGAAAAATAGAAACTTTTGCGCTCAGGAAATTAATTTTCATTTTGAACAGAAGCGTGATAAAATACATATTCTTTTTGCAAAAGATTAAACGACAAATTTCTTAGGCTTTCCTAATTCGTTAGAATTTTTGGAGTTACAGAAGTATACAAAATATCCAGATTGCTACAAACTATTCTGTTTTTGATAGATTCTATTTTCTTTGTGTTGTTTGCTTATTTTGATGAATCTATGGGTAGTATCGGGGGTTATGAACCATAGAAAAGTTGGAATACAGTAGATATTACACCAATATAAATAAAGAATGAGTTCACAACAGTACCAAAAGTGGTGATTTATTTTCTTATACTAACGGAGATTATGAGATTTTCTGTTGAGTTTTGTGTTGTGAAGTTTTCAAGTTTTGGGTAAGGATTTGATGGACTATGGAATAAGGAGTGGCAAGAGCCTAAGCTTGGGGATGCCCAAGGCACCCCAAGGTAATATTCAAGGACAACCAAGAGCCTAATCTTGGGGATTCCCCGGAAGGCATCCCCTCTTTCATCTTCGTCTATCGGTAACTTTACTTGAGGCTATATTTTTATTCACCACATGATATGTGTTTTTATTGGAGCGTCTTGTATGATTTGAGTCTTTGCTTTTTATTTTTCCACAATCATCCTTGTTGTACACACCTTTTGAGAGAGACACGCATGAATCGTGATTTATTAGAATACTCTATGTGCTTCACTTATATCTTTTGAGCTAGGAAATTTTTCTCTAGTGCTTCACTTATATCATTTTAGAGCACAGTGGTGGTTTTATTTTATAGAAATTGATGAACTCTCATGCTTCACTTATATTATTTTTAGAGTTTTTTAACAGCATGGTAATTTTCTTTGGTTATAAATTTAGTCCTAATATGATAGGCATCGAACAGGGATATAATAAAAACTTTCATATAAAGTGCATTGAATACTATGAGAAGTTTGATTCCTTATGATTGTTTTGAGATATGAAGATGGTGATATTAGAGTCATGCTAGTGAGTAGTTGTGAACTTGAGAAATACTTGTGTTGAGGTTTGTCAGTCCCGTAGCATGCACGTATGGTGAACCATTACGTAACGATGTTGGAGCATGAGATATTTATTGATTGTCTTCCTTATGAGTGGCGGTCGAGGACGAGTGATGGTCTTTTCCTAGCTATCTATCCCCCTAGGAGCATGCGCATAGTACTTAGTTTCGATGACTAATAGATTTTTGCAATAAGTATGTGAGTTGTTGTAAGTGCATCTAGTACCACCCCTAGTTGGGTTTGGAGTATTGACGACAAACCTGGTTGAGGGACTAATGTGTTTGTGAGAATTGCGGGATAACACAGGTAGTAGTCCCTCATTGATTCGGTTTACCTACTAGAGATGACCCCTAAAAATGTGTGAAGACATTGAAGACAATGGTGGTATGTCAAGATATTCACAACGAAGATTGTGACTCGAGAAGACATTCACATGAAGACTATGGAGTGCGAAGACATAGTTGTTTCGTAGATTCCTTTTCTTCTTTGTTGAGTCATAGGAACCACCATACTGTTAAGTGGGGTCCAAGTGAACAAAGTCAGAGTGACTGATGTGATGCTCAACCAAATCCTAAGTCTTCGAGCGAAGACAATGAGAGAAAATCTTATCCAGAGCTGGATGATTCAGCTTTACTTGTAGCCCAAGTTAAGCTACAGCGTGTGTTTGAAATCTGACTGTTGGAACATGTGTTAGTTCCTTAGTGACCCAGGGTCATTTCGGAAAAATCAGATCGGGTTGCCTAGTGGCTATAAATAGCCCACCCCCTACACCGTAAATTGGTGGCTGCTTAGAGTTAGTGCATGACTTTTGTCGTTTGAGAGCAACCCACCTCGAAGCCTTTGAGAGAGAAATTCTTGCGAGGACAAAGCCCTAAACACCCAGAGCCAAAGAGTGTTAGGCCTCACTGAAGTATTTCTGTCTGTGTGATCTAAAGACTTGTTACTCTTGAGGGCTTTGAATCCTCCAGCCGGTTAGGCGTCGTGTTCTGAGCATCCAAGAGTCATTGTGGATCACCGGTAAACAAAGTCTGTGAAGGTTTGGAGGTCTCCATTGAAGACTTACTAGAGTGATTGGGCGAGGACTGTGTGTCCTTAGCTCAAGGGGAATAAGGTGAAGATGCAGTCTTCTGAGTTACACCTTAGCCTCCCTAACCAGACATATAGTTGTCACAGCAACTGGAACTAGTCCAACAAATACATGTCCTCACTGAGCAACTGGTTCTATCTCTTACCTTTCTTTGCTTACTGTTTGTCTTCATGAAGTCATTGCCTGCTTGCATGATCTAATTGACTTCACTGTGGGAAGACTGTTGTTGATTGGCTTCATACTATCTTTCATCTTGATCCATACTACCTAGCTGCTGATAGTCTTCGTGCTTTCACTTCATTGCCTACTTGACTATGGCTTGTCTAGTGTAGTCTACCTTTCGCTGCATATCAATAGGTTCATTGCTTCTGTTTGTCTTCAAAGCCCCCATGTTTTGAAGACTTTCATAAAAATCGCCTATTCACCCCCCTCTAGTCAATAACTAGCACTTTCAATTGGTATCAGAGCAAGGTGCTCCCTTGTTATGTGTGATTCGGTTTAACCACCTGGAGTTTAGCTATGTTGACTGCAGGGATAATCAAAGTCTCCGCTGCGTGCCCTATCTTTGATGGCACTGATTACCCTTCCTGGAAGAATAAGATGTGCATGCATCTTGAAGCCATTGATGTCGACCTCTGGTATGTCGTCAAGAATGGCGTTCCCAAGGCCGGTGAAGGCGTCACCCTAGATGATGTCAAGAAGTTCATTCAATTGGATTCTACTGCCAAGAAAATCATCTGTGGTCATCTGACCAAAGGACAATATGGCTGTGTGAGTGCTCTGGAAACTGCAAAGCTAGTCTGGGACTGGCTCTCCAAGGTCAATGAAGGCGTCTCAACCCAGAGAGACTCAAGGATCAGTGTTCTTCGCAATCTCTTCAACCACTTCAAGAGAAATGACAATGAGAATGCTCAGCTGACGTTTGATCGCCTCACTGATATCACAAATGAGCTTCATGCACTCGGCGCCACTGAAATCACCAAGCATGAAATCGTTAAGACACTCTTGAGATCACTCGACACCTCATTTGACACCCTGGCCCTGATGATTCAAGAACGCCCTGACTTCAAGACTCTCGATCCGTCTGACATACTTGAGAGGCTCAACACACATGAGTTCCAGCTATCTGAGAAACGAGATATCTATGGTCCCAACTATGGTCGAGCTCGTGCCATGAAGGCAAAGGTTGTTTCCTCATGTGAAGAAGAATCTGACTGCAGTTCTGAGGATCCTGGAGACATTGGAAAGGAGCTTGCCATGCTCGTGAAGAAGTTCCAAAGGTTCACTAGGAAGAAAGGCTCCAGACAGTCTTCAAGATCCAGCTCAAGAAATGATGAAGCCTCCTCCCATGACTACAAGAAGAGAACGTGTCACAAGTGCAAGAAACCTGGTCACTACATCTCCGAATGTCCTCAATGGGACAATGAGAACAAGAAGAAGAAGAGCAAGGAATATGATTCTGATGATAAGAAGAAGAAGAAATCCTCAAAGTATTCTTCCAAGTCTTCGTCAAAGTCTTCATCACACAAAAAGAGCTCATCTAGCAAGGGTCGTGCGTTTGTTGGCAAGGAAATGCATTCAGAGGAGGAGTTTGCATCTGAGGAGGTGGAGATGGAGTCTGAAGAGGAATCTGATTCAGGCGTGGCAAGCCTGGCTTTAGCTTCAGCATACGTCGCCAAGTCCATCTTCAACACTGAATACGATGGCCTCTTCACCAACGCTGATGCTAACGAAGATGACTCTGCACCCACCTACTGCTTCATGGCACGTGGTGCCAAGGTAAACTCACATGATGCTCACTATCAAACATCCAGTGAAGATGACTCTGAACGTAGATCTAAACCTAGCTACAAAAGACTTGCTAAAATTGCAACACAGCAACATACTACTATGGAACATATTCAAAAACTGTTAGACAAAAGCGATGACATGTTGGACGAGGAAATGACTCGAACTCGGTCCTTAATTGAAGACATTAAAAATCTTCATGTTAAGTATGAAGAACTTGAAAGTCCTCATGAAACGCTCTCAACTACTCATGAAAAGCTCTCCTACGATTATCTTCAAAGGAAGCAAGAACTTGAGAACTTGAGAGCGGCTCATGAAGATCTTCAAAAAGAGAATGAGTCACTTTGCGCTCAACAGATCAGTCCCACTCAGGAAGGATTTGAACCACCATGTCTAAAATGCCTTGGCGCGATAACACTACTTCTTTTGCTGGATGTTCTACTGCTACTGCTATTGCAATATCTTCAACTTCTCATGTGGTAACTAACCCCTCTGCTGAGGATACCACTACTATTGCCGATGAGAACGCCAGGTTGAAGACATTGCTTGAGACAGGAATGTACAAATGTCTCAAAGGGCATCGGACACTATGTGATGTCCTCAAGAAACATATTCTGAACCGAAACCCTAGGAAAGAGGGTGTTGGGTTCGAAAGGAAAATGAATATTGATGGATCTTACTGGAAGCCTGAGCAGTATCCCAAAACCACATGGGTTGCTGCAAAGGGACCTTTAGTGGATCCATCTACCTTATCTGGCTTCACTTGTGCTAACCCGATTATAATTGATGAATCCTTTGATGCAAACTATAAACTGTTTAAGAATCAGAATGGTGAAGTGTTTGCCAGGTATATTGGTACTAACTACACGAATGGACCACCTTCGAAGAAGATCTGGGTGCCCAAGAGTTGTCTTGAAAATCTTCATGTGAATGTCATCATGACACCACCTGGGAAGAAGACAAACCCTAGACCAAAGGCTTCACATGGTCCAAAGGCTTCATACAGACAAAGGACTCACCAGAGTCACCCTAACACAAATGTTTTGCAGGGAAACCATACTCAGGCCTATGAATATGAGCGTGTTTCATCAAACCACCATGTTCATAAGACCAAGAACTACTCTTCTTATTCTTATGAGTATTATTCACCTCCTGCAAGACTATTTGCTAGGGCTCCAAAACCCAAGTTCTCAGATGTTGCACTTAGACTCATTGCTTCGAAGCCACCCCTGAAGATGTGGGTGGTTAAGAAAACTTAACTCTCTTTTGCAGGGAAAGGTCTCCATCCGGAAATCAAAGGCGTCAAATGCTATTGCTGGGGACCTATAACATCTTGTGGGGTGCAAGATAAAATGCCCAAATGTCTTATTATTTATTTTGTTCCTGAGTCGCTTGCCATTCATCCTATCAGTCCTAACCTGGATCTGAGCTTTCATAATCCACTTGCTTGTCAAATGTTTATGCTTCACAATACTCTTCGTGAAGCCTATCCCCCCTAACTGCACTGTAGGGTATGACACCAGCTGCTTCAGAATGGATTATTAACAGTGGATGCACTAAACACATGACTGGCGATCGAAGTCTCCTCATGGACTCAATCTTACGTCCATCTGACAAGAGTCATATCACATTTTCTGACACTTGTAAAAGCAAGGTATTGGGTCTAGGTAGAGTTGCAATCTCATAGGATCAGCACATGGATAAATTTATGCTTGTTGAATCCCTTGGTTTCAACTTAATGTCTATCTCAATGCTTTGTGACTTGAACATGATTGTGATATTTGGAAAATATCATTGCCTTGTTCTAATGGAATCTGACAAGTCTCTAGTCTTTGAAGGGTACCGAAAAGGTGATCTGTACATGGTAGATTTCTCATTAGGACCAGAATTGGCAGTATGTCTTCTAGAAAAAGCTTTAGAGTGCTGGCTCTGGCATCGGAGGCTAGGGCATACTGGCATGAGAAACTTGTACACTCTCGCAAAGAAGAAGCATGTCGTAGGCATCGAGGGTGTCAAGTTCAAAAAGGATCATCTGTGTGGTGCCTGCGAAGCCGGGAAGATGACTAGGGCCAAGCATCCCTCGAACACAATCGTGACTACATCACGTCCCTTTGAGCTGCTTCACATGGACCTATTCGGCCCTACTCATTACTCCACTCTTACTACTACTGCTTGTCTCTATGGCTTCGTTATTGTTGATGATTACTCCCGATATACCTGGGTGCATATAATTCTCTACAAGACTTAAGTGCAGGATGTCTTCAGACGATTCGCCAATCGTTCCATGACAAACTATGGCATCAAGATCAAGCATATAAGAAGTGACAACGGCACAGAGTTCAAGAACACCGGCCTCGACACTTATCTTGATACATTGGGCATCACTCATGAATTCTCAGCTCCATATACACCTCAGCAGAATGGCATCGTGGAGCGCAAGAACAGAACGCTCATTGAGATGGCTCGGACGATGCTTGATGAGTACAAGACTCCAAGGAAGTTCTGGCCTGAAGCTATTGATACTACATGCCATGTCATCAACCGTGTTTATCTTCACAAGCTTCTAAAGAAGACATCATATGAGCTACTGACTAGTAAGAAGCCAAACGTAAGCTACTTCAGAGTATTTGGTGCCAAGTGCTGGATCAAGGATCCACATCACACTTCAAAATTTGCACCGAAAGCACATGAAGGTTTTATGCTTGGTTACGGAAAGGATTTGCACTCCTACAGAGTCTTCAACCTCTTTCACTATAAAGTGGTTGAAACTGTGGATGTCCCGTTTGATGAAACTAACGGCTCCCAAAGAGAGCACCTGCCAAATGTGCTAGATGAAGTCTCACCAAGTGAATCCATCAAGCTTATGGGTACTGGAGAAATCATACCTTCAGAGGCACATGCTGAAGAGGAACTTATCATTTCTGCACCAAATCAACCTGAAGACTGCTCAGCCTGAAGCCAATGCTGAAGATGAAGACAATGATTAGCAAGAGCAAAATCTTCGTCCAGTTCATCCTCGTGTTGAATATGAAGTACAAATTGAGAAGATAATTGATAGCATCAATACACCTAGTCCCCTTACTCGTTCAAGAGCAACTCAGCTAGCAAATTTCTGTGGGCACTTTGCATTTGTGTCCATATGTGAACCCGAGAAAGTTGCTGAAGCCTTCATGGAACTTGAATGGATTCAAGCTATGCAAGAAGAGCTTCAACAGTTCGAGCTCAACAATGTATGGGAACTGGTCAAGCGTCCTGATCCTCGCA
Organism: Triticum dicoccoides; assembly: GCF_002162155.2. Classification (NCBI taxonomy): domain Eukaryota; kingdom Viridiplantae; phylum Streptophyta; class Magnoliopsida; order Poales; family Poaceae; genus Triticum; species Triticum dicoccoides. The sequence continues at coordinate 352,137,801 of NC_041392.1, forward strand.
AGCACAATATCATAGGCACAAAATGGATCTATCGCAACAAACAAGATGAGCATGGTCAAGTTTTCAGAAACAAGGCTCATCTCGTTGCTCAAGGATATACTCAAGTTGAAGGAATTGACTTCGATGAAACATTCGCTCCGGTGGCTAGACTTGAAGCCATTCACATTCTGTTAGCCTATGCCAACCATCACAACATCCTCCTGTATAAAATGGATGTGAAGAGTGCCTTTCTCAATGGCAAGATTGAAGAAGAAGTGTATGTTGCACAACCACCTAACTTTCAAGATCCAAAACATCCTGATATGGTTTACAAGCTCAACAAGGCACTACATGGCCTCAAACAAGCCCCTCGTGCTTGGTATGACACACTCAGAGACTTCCTGAAGATCAAAGGCTTCAAACCTGGTTCCCTGGATCCCACTCTATTCACGAAGACATATGATGGTGAATTGTTTGTACGTCAGAACTATGTGGATGACATTATATTCGGCTGCATTGACAAGATATACAGTGATGAGTTTGGACACATGATGCAAGAGCAATATCAGATGTCCATGATGGGTGAGCTGAAGTTCTTCCTTGGTCTCCAAAATCCGTTAGCAAAGCAATGGCATCTTCATATCTCAAGAGAAATACCTCAAAGACTGCCTGAAGAAGTTTGGAATGCAAGACTGCAAGGGATACACGACGCCAATGCCAACCAAAAGTCATCCGGGACCCAACGACAATGGTAAAGAGTTCAACCAAAAGGTATACCGCTCCATGATTGGTTCTTTACTCTATTTGTGTGCATCTAGGCCAGATATCATGCTTAGCGTTTGCATGTGTGCCCGATTCCAAGCGGCACCAAAGGAATCACATCACTTAGCTGTGAAGCGAATTCTTCGATATTTGGCTTACTCCCCAACACTAGGATTATGGTATCCAAAGGGCTCAGAGTTTGATCTAGTTGGATTCTCAGATGCTGATTATGCTGGTGACAAGGTTGATCGCAAATCTACATCAGGCACATGTCATTTTCTTGGACGATCTCTTGTCTGTTGGTCTTCAAAGAAGCAGAATTGTGTGTCTCTCTCTACGGTTGAATCTGAATACATTGCTGCCGGATCTTGCTGCGCTCAGCTTCTGTGGATGAATCAAACTCTCAAGGACTATGGCATCCATCTAAAGCATGTGCCACTCTACTGCGACAATGAAAGCACTATCAAGATTGCCAACAACCCAGTTTAGCATTCGAAGACAAAGCACATTCAGATCCGTCATCACTTTCTCAGAGATCACGTCATGAAGGAAGATATTGATATCATTCACGTCAACACTGAAGAGCAATTGGCAGATATCTTCACAAAGCCCTTGGATGAGAAAAGGTTTTGCAAGTTGCGGTGTGAGATAAATATCTTAGAATCCTCGAATGTCCTGTAATTGGACACACATCCTAACGCTTATGCATGTGATGACTTAGATTTGCAACACATGAAGTAACATATATTTTCAAATAATGAAGACATACACTCTGAGTGTGAATACATTAATGCTGAAATTGACTTTGGAGCACCACGATAATTGTGCGTCGTGTCTGGGTCTAATACTTCCTAGACGGTGGGTAACGCCACCACCAAATTCTTGTTTGAAGTGTTTACTTTGGCGTCACCTTTTCATAATCTTCGCATTTGGTTTGTCTTCAACATTTCAGAACGACCACCCGACAATCCAGGCGTGTGTGGGAACATGGAACAACTTCCAAGGTGTTGCATGCATGCCACGTGTCCCTCAGATGTGAACTGCCAGGGGCACCTGCGTAATAACGTTGTGTCATCCCTGTCCATATAAATATACACCACACCGCGGTCACTATCTTTTCTTTCACCTCTCCACCTCGCACAAATCCTAGCGCCGCCACTAGCTCTCGACAATGCCGGCGACAAAGCGCTTAGCTGCTGCGACCTCACCGACGCCGTCCTCACGCTGGCCGCGGACCTCGTCTCCTCCGCCGTCGCCGTAGGTGTCTTCCGTCGCCTAGTTAGTGATAGAGGCGAGGGTCCCGATCATTCGATGAGATGATAACTATCGATTTGGTGGAGACGACTTTGACGATCCGACTACAAACGTGCACGACGTTGCGCCTTAGCAACCGCTAAACCAATCTCCTGAGGTTACTGACGATGCTGGAAGCACGGTCAGCCTGACCACGAAGGTCTATTCCTGCAAGCAATCGAAGAACGAGCAAGAATATGATAAAGCAATCTGAATATCGCAAATATATATGAAGTATTGATAATGGTGGGGATCCGGAAGCGGTCTTGGTCTGGTCGTTGGACACAAACGAAGTACACGAAGTTGCAATGGCTAACTTTTAACTAAACAAATCCCAAGCAAAAAGCTACTAGATGGATCTACTTATATAGGAGCAAGGGGTGGCGGCCAAGGAGGTGGGAGGACGTCCCAAGGCAGCCTAAAACTAACCCTAGGTCGTACAAGGCTCATGGGCCCAAGTGGAGATGATGCAACACCTTTGGGCTTGTAGTTTGACTCGGATTCTGCTGCAATGTCAGATTGTTTCGTCCGTAACTCAATGCTCCGGACGAATTTGAAGGTGAATCCAATTGGGATGGAAAGAGCACGAAATCTAGTTTCCAACAAAAAAAATCACCCAATTCGGAGTCCGTATGAAAAAGTTGTTGGCGTTTTGAGTCAGGTATGTCTGTGCAGTCCGAATCTGAATCCAGAACGTGAGAGACTTGGACTCTATCTTCTTTTGGCCCAAAAGTGACATGAGAGGACTTTTTGAACACAACCTAAACATCTCCTTTTCCCTTATCTTCATATGTGGATTGTACAAATGTCCCATACACCTGCAATTAGACAAAACACAAAAGTGTGTGAAGTATTTTTGTTCTGGATAACATAAATAGACTATTGAATAGTTTGCATTAGAAATCACCTGACAAATATGCATGTATGCAATATTTTTGGTCGTATCCAAGGTAGTCATGTCCTCATCAGTTAGCGCACGGAAGATTGAACTGCTCGGCCTCCTACTCAACTCTGTCTAGCAGTTCTTCGTGTGGTAAATAAAACCTCCTTTTTACCGTCTTTTTGATCCGATAGATTCACCCTCCCTTACCGAAAGTAGTTTCTGTGCCAAAAAAATTGGATCTATTCTATCTGCATCTCATATCATGCCTAGTATATTCACTTATGCCTCACAAGTAGTTAGATTCCTCACTTGTACCTATTCTTGGGTTCGTACAAATCTGGAACCAACTCTCAACATATAAGTGAATGTCTTCGCATCATGAGGTCAATGTCTTCAAACTGATTTATCTTCAAAATCTTCTGAGAATGCATATGACATCTTCCCCTTCCCTCGCATCCCTAATGCTGTCACAGGTATATGTCTGTGGGAGAATCCCTTGGTTCTCATAGTCTGCACTCATTTGTAGAGTTCTTACAATGTCACATTGATTCTCCTGAAGCAAGCTCCTGTCTGACCAGCAGACGGAAGCCTTTGCAAGTTCTGAAGCCATTCAGTTTGAACTTCATGACGATAGAGAAAGCAGTCAGGAAGGGCGGTAGACAGCATCGTTGGGGCACATCAAAGGATTTTCCCGAAGATCTCTTTGAGCTATACAAGACTGGTCTTGATGAGACCTATGGTGAACGCAAGACTCGAATCCAATGGATTCGCGGATATTGGGCCAAGCAATGGTTCAAATACAAGTTCGTGACCAAGGAGTATGCTGAGAAGAATGCCATCAAGTGTCCTTGGGGTGATATTCTCTTTCAAAATCTTCAACCCAAGAACAGATCTGAAGCTATTGCTCAGGATTTCTACACTTGTATGGTCCGTGGACTGATACGTCTCCAATGTATCTATAATTTTTGATTGTTCCATGCAATTATATTATCAACCTTGGATGTTTTATATGCATTAATATGCTATTTTATATGATTTTTAGGACTAACCTATTAACCTAGAGCCCAGTGCCAGTTTCTGTTTTTTCCTTGCTTTTGAGTATCACAGAAAAGGAAAATCAAACAGAGTCCAATTGACCTGAAACTTCACGGAACTTATTTTTGGACCAGAAGAAGCCCACGGAGTATCGGAGATGGACCAGAAGAGTCTCGGGCTGCCCAAGAGGGTGGGGGCGCGCCCACCCCCCTGGGCGCGCCCCCTGCCTCGTGGACAGCCCGGAGATCCACCGATGTACTTCTTCCTCCTATATATATCCATATACTCTAAAAACTTCGGGGAGCACAATAGATCGGGAGTTCCGCCGCCAGAAGCCTCCGTAGCCACCAAAAACCAATCTACACCCGTTCTGGCACCCTGCCGGAGGGGGGAATCCCTCTCCGGTGGCCATCTTCATCATCCCGACGCTCTCCATGATGAGGAGGGAGTAGTTCACCCTCGGGGCTGAGGATATGTACCAGTAGCTATGTGTTTGATCTCTCTCTCTCGTGTTCTTGAGGTGGTATGATCTTGATGTATCGCGAGCTTTGCTATTATAGTTGGATCTTATGATATTTCTCCCCCTCTACTCTCTTGTAATGGATTGAGTTTTCCCTTTGAAGTTATCTTATCGGATTGAGTCTTTAAGGATTTGATAACACTTGATGTATGTCTTGCCATGCTTATCTGTGGTGACAATGGGATAGCACGTGACCCACTTGATGTATGTTTTGGTGATCAACTTGCGGGTTCCGCCCATGAACGTATGCATAGGGGTTGGCACACGTTTTCGTCTTGACTCTCCGGTAGAATCTTTGGGGCACTCTTTGAAGTTCTTTGTGTTGGTTGAAGAGATGAATCTGAGATTGTGTGATGCATATCATATAATCATACCCACAGATACTTGAGGTGAGATTGGAGTATCTAGGTGAGATTAGGGTTTTGGTTGATTTGTGTCTTAAGGTGTTATTCTAGTACGAACTCTAGGATAGATCAATCAGAAAGAATAACTTTGAGGTGGTTTCGTACCCTACCATAATCTCTTCGTTTGTTCTCCGCTATTAGTGACTTTGGAGTGACTCTTTGTTGCATGTTGAGGGATAGTTATATGATCCAATTATGTTATTATTGTTGAGGGAACTTGCACTAGTGAAAGTATGAACCCTAGGCCTTGTTTCCTAGCATTGCAATACCGTTTGTGCTCACTTTTCTCATTAGTTACCTTGCTTTTTTTATATTTTCATATTACAAAAACCGTTATCTACTATCCATATTGCACTTGTATCACCATCTCTTTGCTGAACTAGTGCACCTATACAATTTACCATTGTATTGGGTGTGTTGGGGACACAAGAGACTCTTTGTTATTTGGTTGCAGGGTTGTTTGAGAGAGACCATCTTCATCCTACGCCTCCCATGGATTGATAAACCTTAGGTCATCCAGTTGAGGGAAATTTGCTACTTCCCTACAAACCTCTGCACTTGGAGGCCCAACAACGTCTACAAGAAGAAGGTTGTGTAGTAGACATCAAGCTCTTTTCTGGCGCCGTGGCCGAGGAGGTGAGTGCTTGAAGGTATATCTTTAGATCTTGCAATCGAATCTTTTTGTTTCTTGTTTTATCACTAGTTTATTTTATAAAAGAAAACTAAAAAAAATGGAATTGAGTTTGCCTCATACGCTTCATCTTTTTAATATCTTTCGTGAGAATGATGGAAAGGAAAATTCTGCTCAAGTGCTAGAATAAGAAGTCTATAAAATTTTTGGCACTAAATCTTTGAATGATGAGCATGATTGCAATGTTATTAGTATGAACTCTTTGAATATCCATAGTACTAATGATGATTGCACTAGTCATGATGAGAATGTCTCTTATAAGCATGTCGATTTTTGTGGAGTGCATAGAGTTTGCAAGTACACACCAATTAGGGAAGATAGATTTTTCAAGAGGTATAAGTACTTAGAAAGTAAATGGTTGCAAGAAAGGCTAGATGTTTGTGCTGAAAATTTAAATTTTCTTAGCCGTACTTGTGAACTTTGCAATGAACGTGGTCATTTAACCATCCGATGCAAATTGTTTCATGATCTAATCGTTTCCAAAAATTGTGATGACTTGATTTCCCTTGCACATCATAATGAACTTAGTTTGCTTATGGGTTATGAAGAAATGAAATGTATAACTAACTATCTTCCAGTATTTGCCCATGATAAACTTCTTGATTTTGATCTAGAGGAAATTTATATGTATTGTGCGGTGAATTGTATTGAAAATCCTTATATTGCCAATTACATAAAGAAAAGAAAACAAATAGAAGATGAAGAGAATACTAATGAAAGGGAAGAGGCTTCCCAATATCCTCCTATTGTTTCTTATGATGAATCAGGTAACGAGGAGGAGCCTTCTATTCAACCAATCTCATTAATAAGGAGCTCCAAAAAGAGGGTTGAACCCACACATGATGTGAAGAAGAAAAAGAAAAGACGGAGAAGCAAAGGGAGAAAGGTATCTCTCCCAAATAATGTTGCTCCTATTACTCATTGTGATGATGATAATTGATATACTATTGGTGCTATCCATACTATTAATGATGAGAGTGATTATGCTTATGATATGAAAAGGCCCAAGCTTGGGGATGCTACGTTTAATGAAGATGGTATTTTTAGCCTCCCAAGTTTTGATATGCAAATTTGTTATGATGATAGCATGCCTCCTACTTATGATGATTATATTGATGAAAGTGGGTTTGGAAGAGTGTCAACTTTATGAAGTAGTAATCCCACTATTTTGGACGATGTTGAATCTCATTGTGATAATTATGAAAGTGGATTTGGAGAGGTCATGACTTTATTTAGTAATGATTCCACTATCCTCGAAGAGGTTTGAATCGATTATGATGAGAACAAAGTTGCTACCTGTGAGGATTATTGTGATGATACATATGCTATAAAAAGTAGAGATGATTATATTTATAAAACTTGTCATGATTATGATTACCCTTTTTCTGAACATTGCTCCTTTAACGTGGAAACAATTTATAGTATTCGAGTCTCTTATGATACTCCCACTATTCCGATTGAGAAGAATTTTGCTTATGTAGAGAGTAGTAAATTTTGTATGCTTGTAGATCATGAAAAGAATGCTTTATGTGATAGTTATATTGTTGAATTCATTCATGATGCTACTGAAAATTATTATGAGGGAGGAACATATGCTTGTAGGAATTGCAATAATATGAAGTTTCCTCTCTATGTGTTGAAAATTTTGAAGTTATCCTTGTTTTACCTTCCTATGCAAGTTGATTCTTGTTCCCACAAGTTGTTTGCTCACAAAATCCCTATGCATAGGAAGTGGGTTAGACTTAAATGTGCTAGTCATATTCTTCATGATGCTCTCTTTATGTTACAATTCTTATCTTTTATGTGAGCACCGTTGAAATCATCATGCCTAGCTAGGGGCGTGAAACGATAGCGCTTGTTTGGAGGCAACCCAATTTTTATTTTTGTTCCTTGCTTTTTGTTCCTGTTTAGTAGTAAATTAATCATCTATCCTCTTTTATGATTGTGTTTTTATGTTTTAATTAGTGTTTGTGCCAAGTAAAGCCTTTAGGACCTTCTTGGGTGATTGTTATTTGATCTTGGTGTAAAAAATAGAAAGTATGTGCTCATGAGAATAATTTTGTTTTTTTACCAAAGAGCGATAAAATAGCAATTCCAACTGTAGTAGATCAATAAACAAATTTCCTAGGACTTGCTAATTTCTCAGGATTTTTGGAGTTACAGAAGTATTCTAAACGTACAGATTAGTACAGACTGTTCTGTTTTTGAGAGATTCTGTTTTCTATGTATTGTTTGCTTATTTTGATGAATCTATGAGTAGTATTGGAGGGTATGAACCATAGAGAAGTTGGAATACAGTAGATATTACACCAATATGAATTTAGAATGAGTTAACAATAGTACCTAAGTGGTGATTTATTTTCTTATACTAACGGAGCTTACGAGTTTTCTGTTAAGTTTTGTGTTGGGAAGTTTTCAAGTTTTCGGTAAAGGTTTGATGGACTATGGAATAAGGAGTGTAAAGAGCCTAAGCTTGGGGATGCCCAAGGCACCCCAAGGTAAAATTCAAGGACAACCAAAAGCCTAAGCTTGGGGATTCCCCGGATGGCATCCCCTCTTTCGTCTTCATTCATCGGTAACTTTACTTGGAGCTATATTTTTATTCACCACATGATATGTGTTTTGCTTGGAGCGTCATTTTATTTTATTTTGTTTTGCTTGCTGTTTGAATAAAATACCAAGATCTGAAATTCTTAAATGTTAGAGTCTTCACATCATTGCATAATTATTCGACTACTCATTGATCTTCACTTATATCTTTTGGAGTAGTTTGCGATTTGCTCTAGTGCTTCACTTATATCTTTTTAGAGCACGGTGGTGGTTTTATTTTGAAGAAATAATTGAAATCTCATGCTTCACTTATATTATTTTGAGAGTCTTTAGAACAGAATGGTAATTTGATTTGGTTATGAAACTAGTCCTAATATGATAGGCATTCGAGAGGGATATAATAAAAACTTTTATATAAAGTGCTTTGAATACTATGAGAAGTTTGATACTTGATGATTGTTTTGAGATACGAAGATGGTAATATTAGAGTCGTGCAATTTGAGTAATTGTGAATTTTAGAAATACTTGTGTTGAATTTTGCAAGTCCCATAGCATGCACTTATGGTAAACGTTGTGTAACAAATTTGAAACATGAGGTGTTATTTGATTGTCTTCCTTATGAGTGGCGGCCGGGGACGAGCGATGGTCTTTTCCTACCAATCTATCCCCCTAGGAGCATGCGTGTAATACTTAGTTTTTGATGACTTGTAGATTTTTGCAATAAGTATGTGAGTTCTTTATGACTAATGTTGAGTCCATGGATTATACGCACTTTCACCTTTCCATCATTGCTAGCCTCTTCGGTACCGTGCATTGCCCTTTCTCACCTTGAGAGTTGGTGCAAACTTCGCCGGTGCATCCAAACCCCGTGATATGATACGCTCTGTCACACATAAACCTCCTTATATCTTCCTCAAAAGAGCCACCATACCTACCTATTATGGCATTTCCATAGCCATTCCGAGATATATTGCCATGCAACTTTCCACCGTTCCGTTCATCATGACACACATCATCATTGTCATATTGCCTTACATGATCATGTAGTTGACATCGTATTTGTGGAAAGGCCACCATGCATAATTTATCATACATGTCACTCTGATTCATTGCCCATCCCGGTACACCGCCGGAGGCATTCATATAGATTCATACTTTGTTCTCGTATCGAGTTGTAATCTTTGAGTTGTAAATAAATAGAAGTGTGATGATCATCATTAATAGAGCATTGTCCCAAAAAAAAGAAAAAAAGGCCAAATAAAAAAATAAAAATAAAATAAAAGGGACAATGCTACTATCCTTTTTCCACACTTGTGCTTCAAAGTAGCACCATGATCTTCATGATAGAGAGTCTCTTGTTTTGTCACTTTCATATACTAGTGGGAAAATTTCATTATAGAACTTGGCTTGTATATTCCAACAATGGGCTTCCTCAAATGCCCTAGGTCTTCGTGAGCAAGCAAGTTGGATGCACACCCACTAGTTTCTTTTGTTGAGCTTTCATACATTTATAGCTCTAGTGCATCCATTGCATGGCAATCCCTACTCCTTGCATTGACATCAATTGATGGGCATCTCCCTAGCCCATTGATTAGCCGCGTCGATGTGAGACTTTCTCCTTTTTTGTCTTCTCCACATAACCCCCACCATCATATTCTATTCCACCCATAGTGCTATATCCATGGCTCACGCTCATGTATTGCGTGAAAGTTAAAAAAAAGTTTGAGATTACTAAAGTGTGAAACAATTGCTTGGCTTGTCATCGGGGTTGTGCATGATGAGAGCATTCTTGTGTGACGAAAATGGAGCATGACCAAACTATATGATTTTGTAGGGATGAACATTTTTTTGCGATGCTATTTTGAAAAGACATAATTGCTTAGTTAGTATGTTTGAAGTATTATTATTTTTATGTCAATATTAAACTTTTGTCTTGAATCTTATGGATCTAAATATTCTTGCCACAATAAATAAAATTACATTGATAAATATGTTAGGTAGCATTCCACATCAAAAAATTTGTTTTTATCATTTACCTACTCGAGGACGAGCAGAAATTAAGCTTGGGGATGCTGATACGTCTCCAACGTATCTATAATTTTTGATTGTTCCATGCTATTATATTATCAACCTTGGATGTTTTATATGCATTAATATGCTATTTTATATGATTTTTGGGACTAACCTATTAACCTAGAGCCCAGTGCCAGTTTCTGTTTTTCCTTGTTTTAGAGTATCACAGAAAAGGAAAATCAAACGGAGTCCAATTGACCTGAAACTTCACGGAACTTATTTTTGGACCAGAAGAAGACCACGAAGTATTGGAGATGGACGAGAAGAGTCCTGGGCTGCCCACAAGGGTGGGGGCGCGCCCACCCCCCTGGGCGCGCCCCCTGCCTCGTGGATAGCCCGGAGATCCACCGATGTACTTCTTCCTCCTATATATATATACCCTAAAAACTTCGAGGAGCATAATAGATCGGGAGTTCCGCTGCCATAAGCCTCCGTAGCCACCGAAAACCAATCTAGACCCGTTCCGGCACCCTGTGGGAGGGGGGATCCCTCTCTAGTGGCCATCTTCATCATCCCGGCACTCTCCATGACGAGGAGGGAGTAGTTCACCCTCGGGGCTGAGGGTATGTACCAGTAGCTATGTGTTTGATCTCTCTATCTCTCTATCTCTCTCGTGTTCTTGAGGTGGTACGATCTTGATGTATCGTGAGCTTTGCTATTATAGGTGGATCTTATGACATTTCTCCCCCTCTACTCTCTTGTAATGGATTGAGTTTTCCCTTTGAAGTTATCTTATCGGATTGAGTCTTTAAGGATTTGATAACACTTGATGTGTGTCTTGCCATGCTTATCTGTGGTGACAATGGGATATCACGTGACCCACTTGATGTATGTTTTGGTGATCAACTTGCGGGTTCCGCCCATGAACGTATGCATAGGGGTTGGCACACATTTTCGTCTTGACTCTCCGGTAGAATCTTTGGGGCACTCTTTGAAGTTCTTTGTGTTGGTTGAATAGATGAATCTGAGATTGTGTGATGCATATCATATAATCATACCCACAGATACTTGAGGTGACATTGGAGTATCTAGGTGACATTAGGGTTTTGGTTGATTTGTGTCTTAAGGTGTTATTCTAGTACGAACTCTAGGATAGATCGATCAGAAAGAATAACTTTGAGGTGGTTTCGTACCCTACCATAATCTCTTCGTTTGTTCTCCGCTATTAGTGACTTTGGAGTGACTCTTTGTTGCATGTTGAGGGATAGTTATATGATCAAATTATGTTATTATTTAGGGAACTTGCACTAGTGGAAGTATGAACCCTAGGCCTTGTTTCCTAGCATTGCAATACCGTTTGTGCTCACTTTTATCATTAGTTACCTTGCTTTTTTTTATATTTTCAGATTACAAAAACCATTATCTACTATCCATATTGCACTTGTATCACCATCTCTTTGCCGACCTAGTGCACCTATACAATTTACCATTGTATTGGGTGTGTTGGGGACACAAGAGACTCTGTGTTATTTGGTTGCAGGGTTGTTTGAGAGAGACCATGTTCATCATACGCCTCCCACGGATTGATAAACCTTAGGTCATCCACTTGAGGGAAATTTGCTACTGTCCTACAAACCTCTGCACTTGGAGGCCCAACAACATCTACAAGAAGAAGGTTGTGTAGTAGACATCATGGACCATAGCCTGCAAATGCCGACCCATCATCACTGCTATGGTGTCGCGATGACAATCTGTTCAAGCGCAACCTTCAGTTTGCCAAGGCATCTGCCAAAGAGAACAAGGAATCGCTTGGATTTGACTTCAACCCAGGTCCATCTACTCGTCGGGCTGATGGCGCATGTGATGCTGAACCCAATATTATCAGGCCCTTCTACAACCTCGAAGGTCTCAGCACACACATTGCTGTTCAGGGGGCAGCCGCGGAGCACTCTGCAGACGACGATGATTCTGATGAAGTGCCTGCTCCTCCCAAGCCACAGAAGCAGAAGAAACCAAAGGCTTCAAAGCCCTCGGCTGCACCTAAAGCTTTGCATCTGAAGCCACTGGCCACTGCACCACCTGAAGCAAATGTGCAGTCTAAAGATCTTTCTCCCATATCCAAGAAGACTGAGAAGTCTTCAAAGCACATGAAGCCCATCCAGTGCTCCGGACAAGAACTGACCCCAGCTGATATCTTGCGTAATGAAGCCACCATTGATCTATCAAGCGACGATGATCTGGGTGATGATGCTCTTGAGATGCTCATAAAGAGCAAGGAAGAGGCGGAGATCTTCAATGATCTACCCCTTTTTGACGTGGATATCTTGAGCAACTTCATTGATGAATGGTTTGAAAACCCCAGCATCAACCTTGATGACCTTGAGCTTCCAATTGGCATCAGTGTCTCTTTCCACAGTGCCATTGCTACTGAGCTGGCTCTGGCTCAGAAGATTGTTGAACCGGAGAACAAGATTGATCATGAGAAAGCTCAGTTCAAGAGGAACATGGCCAATCTTAGCGGGGTGGATGTCCAAAGCTTCAAGCAGATGCTGCATGAGCTCAAGGAGCAGTTTTACTAGAAACGCCAGGAAGCTGAAGGTTCAAGAGAGAGAATGAAAATATTTTGCCGAGAAAAGTGTGCAAGCACACAATGAGGCTGAGAAGCATAAGGCACTGGAGCGCCCTGGCATCGACCCTAGAATGGCTGCCAAAAAGAAGAAGAAGCCTGCTGTGGCCCAAGCTGAAGCATCAAGGCAGGAATCACCAAGTATTGTCTTCCCTGCCAGCATGACAGGCTCGAAGCCTAAGGTCCCCACAGCTACTTTAGAACTGAAGAAGACAAGGGCAGCTGAGGTCGAAGCTAGAAAGCGCAAGACCAAGAATGCCACTGATGATACCCCACAACCCAAGAAGCGGAAGACAAAGTCTTCGAAGAAAGATCGGGCTGCTCCCACAGAGCCCCTTGTCGTCGAGCCAATCTCTGTTGCTCGTCCTGCATTCAAACACCAAGAGCGTCAGTTAGTTGTTCACGAGCCTGCTACCACAGAGGCTCCTGAAGCTGAAGAAGATCCAGTTGTTGACCCCACCGCAGCTGAAGACATTGGTCCTCAAGACAATGTAGATGATGATGGAGTCCTTCCTCAGATTGAGCACCAAATGGTATCATCGCCTGTTCTCACGAACAGCGAACTCATCAGCATTGGTCATCTTCTAACGCCAATTGCTCAGGATGATTCATGGGCTGATCGTCCTCAAGACTCCCCCCCGTCAAGAATCACCAAGTACTCCCCCACCTCAAGTCACCACTCCGGTGCTTGACGATGATGACTTTGTGGTCCAGCCAACTCCCTCTCAAAAGGCGTCACCCGCATTCCGCAGGCTTCGCAAAGGACCAAGGCCACAAGTCACTCTATCGAGCGTTCTAGAAGGAGAAGAGCAACACAACTCAGTTGCACGACAAGTGTCTCCTGATGCCACTCCAACTGTGAACGTCTCTGAGTCTGAAGCCAGAGCTGCTGAAGACATTCCGACTGCATCAGCCGATGACCAACAAGAACCCCGACAAGAAGAAGAGCATGCTGCCACACCCCCGACCAACCAAGAAGCTGTTCTCTAGGAGAACGTGTCCGACCCTCCAGCTACTCAAGTGGAGGTTGATAATACTGAGGCAGCCACCAACAACACTATTGAAGCCAATGATGTTGTCATGGCTGAAGCTAATGTGGCGCCTGAAGTGAATACGGTGCCTGAAGCCAATACTACACCTGAAGCCAATGACGCACATAAAACCATTGTGCAACTTCAAGCCGATGTCAATGCCGACGCTCCTGTACCACCTCTAAGGCCTCATGATATTGAGCTAGCATTTGATCGCGGTCAACTTGTCATCGTTAGATGGCCTATTCTGGTTCCTCCTCCTGCTGCTGGACCACAATTTGACTACCATGTCGAGCACAGGCCTCAGGTCCAGAAGCCAAAACCCAGGCTGCCAAGGTTTCCAGGTACAACAACTTCACCAGGATCATTCAATGTGAATGGCTTCACTGCACACAATACCTTCTTTGATAGTGCCAAGAACCCGTATTCCAAGCCAAGAATCTCATCTGATCGGTTTTGGAGCTATTAGCAGCGCAATTACTATTCTTGTGTCCTATACAATCAAGGGCGCATTTTTTCCCCATATGCGTGTAGACTGTGAAGCCATTGCTGGCCTGCCCTGCTTGGAAGAAGCCCTTGACTGCTTCAGAGATGCTGGCCTTCTACAGTTTGTGACCGATAAAAGAGCATTGGAATGAAGATCTTCTACTACAATTCTATGCAACTCTCCACATTCACGGGTACAACAGGGATCCGAAGACTCGGGTCCTTGAGTGGATGACAGGCGATGTACACCATGAAGCCAAATCCCAAGATATAATTGAGCTTACTGCCCTGCCCACTCCTGGTGAACACTATGAACCAGATTGTCAGCTTCACCGTAATGCTTTGGAGAGCATCTTCTAGAAGCCTGAGCCAAACATGAGCCAAATGCTGAGCTTGATGAAGCCACTGCCACAAGACGCTGAATATCCAAAGGAATTCTTTGTTGAAGACCTATATCTGCCCCGCACTATTTATTATATCATCAGGCGAACTCTATGGCCTATAAAAGGACATTCTCCTGCAGCGAAGCTTGAAGGAGCAATGAAGACATTGATTTTCTATATCTTCAATGGCATCAGCTTCAATGCTCAAGAGTTCTTCATCAGGTAATTGGCTGCATTTGGCTCTGATCTATTTGGTCTGAAGTTCTATGCTCCATGGGTAATGCGCCTCATCAAGCTTCACTCTTCTGTCAATTATCAGCCCTCTACGCGCAATCATCTTGTCTTCCTGCCAGAGGTTGATATGTCTGTCGAAGCCATATACCTAGAACCTGCCAAGGAGCCCATATATCTTCACAACATCGATCATCAAAGTTTCACTCAACCCATTGAAGGAGTTCTTGCTGCAATTCGTGTTTATCCTTTGGCTGGAAATACATGTGCACCTCATCGTGCCCATACGGAAGCCACTGAAAGCACAATTGCCCAAAGGCCTCATAAGCGATCACGTGTTCTCAATGACCGAGAGCTTCTCGTCGCGCTGCATCAAAAACAGGATAAGCATCATGATTGGCTCAAGCGTCAGATGCAGAGCCTCTTGGTGGATGTTAATCGCATTCGCAACCTTGCCACCAAGAATGCATTTGTCACTCATGAAACCTGTCGATGGTCGTGGAAGAGTCTGACATTGCTGAGCTCTGAAGATGATCTTCAACAAGATGGATTCGCTGAGAGATTCAAGTTTGATTCCACTCCCTCACTCGAAGACTCTGACTACTCATCCTCAGCGACAACTGTCAATGCCAGAGTCATTGATGACGAAGATGATGCTACTTCACCAACTACAACTTCGCCTCGAATCGACACTGCACCAAGTTCTTCTGCACCACCAGACCTCAACGATGACCCTGCTGCTTCACCTACTCCTCATGGGAATGAGTAGAAGCTCTATGTCTTCAAACCTTTTTGGTCCTCACTTACAAAAGGGGGAGAAGCATATGAATTGATAGTCTTCAAGCGGGTCCATAAGGGTGGTTGCTATACTTTTGCCAAGTTCTTACAACTTTCTCTTTCGATACATTTGGTTCTTTGAGTTGTAACACTTAAACTTGATGGTTGTCTACTACCTTTTCTGTCAACTATGTGATGCGATGATAAATTCCGCATGTGCGACGATAAATCCCACACGAAGTCATTTTGTAGACGTCCATTTATCATTATGCATGTCATTATCTTCGTTATATCTTTTCATGCAAGATGAATTGTCTTCATAAGTTGAAGAGGATCTCCACAAGTACAACCTTCCATGTGCATTTGCATTCAAAAGCAAAGTACTTATATGCACATCTTCAGGGGGAGCCTTTTGCTACTTATGAAGACAATACCTTAATCCTTTACAATTTCACATACTTTTATCCTCGTTGAAAACTTCAACCAGTTTGTCATCAATCACCAAAAAGTGGGAGATTGTAAGTGCATCTAGTGCCACCCCAAAGTTGGTTTTGGAGTATTGACGACAAACCTGGTTGAGGGACTAATGTGTTTGTGAGAATTGCATGATAACACAGGTAGTTGTCCCTCATTGATTCGGTTTACCTACCGGAGATGACCCCTAAAAATGTGTGAAGACATTGAATACAAATGGTGGTATGTGAAGATATTCACAACGAAGATTATGACTCGAGAAGACATTCACATGAAGACTATGGAATGCGAAGACATAGTTGTTTCGTAGTTTCCTTCTCTTCTTTGTTGAGTCATAGGAACCACCGTACTGTTAAGTGGGGTCCAAGTGAACAAAGTCAGAGTGACTGAAGTGATGCTCAACCAAATCCTAAGTCTTCGAGCGAAGACAACGAGAGCAAATCTTATCCAGAGTTGGATAAGTCAGCTTTACTTGTAGCCCAAGTTAAGCTTCCGCATGTGTTTGAAATCTGACCGTTGGAACACGTGTCAGTTCCTTAGTGACCAAGGGTCATTTCGGACAAATTAGGTCGGGTCGCCTAGTGGCTATAAATAGCCCACCCCCTACACTATAAATTGGTGGCTGCTCAGAGTTAGTGCATGGCTTTTGTCGTTTGAGAGCAACCCACTCGAAGCCTTTGAGAGAGAAATCCTTGCGAGGACAAAGCCCTAAACACCCAGATCCAAAGAGTGTTAGGAATCACTAAAGTCTTTCTGTCTGTGTGATCTGAAGACTTGTTACACTTGAGGACTGTGAATCCTCCAGCCGGTTAGGCGTCGCGTTCTGAGCATCCAAGAGTCATTGTGGATCGCCGGTGAACGAAGTCTGTGAAGGTTTGGAAGTATCCCTTGAAGACTTACCAGAGTGATTGGGCGAGGATTGTGTGTCCTTAGCTCAAGGGGAATAAGGTGAAGATGCGGTCTTCCAAGTTAAATCTCAGCCTCCCTAACCAGATGTATAGTTGTCACAGCAACTGGAACTGGTCCAACAAATACCTGTCCTCACCGAGCAACTGGTTCTATATCTTACCTCTCTTTTCTTACTGTTTGTCTTTGTGAAGTCTTTGCCTGCTTGGATGATCTGATTGACTTCACTATGTGAAGACTGTTGTTGATTGGCTTCATACTATGTTCCATCTTGATCCATACTACCTACCTGCTGATAGTCTTCGTGCTTTCACTTCATTGCTCACTTGACTATGGCTTGTCTAGTGTAGTCTACCTTTCGCTGCATATCAATAGGTTCATTGCTTCTGTTTTTCTTCAAAGCCCCCGCATTTTGAAGACTTCCATAAAAATCGCCTATTCACCCCCCCTCTAGTCAATAACTAGCACCTTCAGTTCTTTATGACTAATGTTGAGTCCATGGATTATACGCACTCTCACCCTTCCACCATTGCTATCCTCTCTAGTACTGCACAACTTTCGCCCGTACCATAAACCCACCTATACCTTCCTCCAAACAGCCACCATACCTACCTATTATGACATTTCCATAGCCATTCCGAGATATATTGCCATGCAACTTTCCACCGTTCCATTAATTATGACACACATCATCATTGTCATATTGCTTTGCATGATCATGTAGTTGACATCGTATTTGTGGCAAAGCCACCATTCATCTCTTTTTTATACATGTCGCTCTTGAGTCATTGCACATCCCGGTACACCGCCGGAGGCATTCATATAGTCATATTTTGTACTAGTATTGATTTGTAATTTTTGAGTTGTAAGTAAATAAAAGTGTGATGATCTTCATTATTAGAGCATTGTCCCATGTGAGGAAATAAATAAAAAGGAGAAAAGTCCCAAAAAAGAAGGCTCAAAAAAGAGAAAGAAAGAAAAAGAAAAAAACAGAAAAAATAGAGAAGGGGTAATGTTACTATCCTTTTACCACACTTGTGCTTGAAAGTAGCACCATGATCTTTATGATAGAGAGTCTCCTATTTTGTCACTTTCATATACTAGTGGGAATTTTTCATTATAGAATTTGGCTTGTATATTCCAACAATGGGCTTCCTCAAATTTCCCTATGTCTTCATGAGCAAGCAAGTTGGATGCACACCCACTTAGTTTTTCTTTTTGAGCTTTCATAAACTTATAGCTCTAGTGCATCTGTTGCATGGCAATCCCTACTCACTCACATTGATGTCTATTGATCGGCATCTCCATAGCATGTTGATACACCTAGTTTATGTGAGACTATCTCCTTATTTTTATCTTCTCCACAACCACCTTCTATTCCACCTATAGTTCTATATCCATGGCTCGCGCTCATGTATTGTGTGGAAGTTGAAAAGGTTTGAGAGCATCAAAAGTACGAAACAATTGCTTGGCTTGTCATCGGGGTTGTGCATGATTTGAATATTTTGTGTGATGAAGATGGATCATAGCCAGACTATATGATTTTGTAGGGATAAACTTTCTTTGGCCATGTTACTTTGAGAAGACATAATTGTCTTGTTAGTATGCTTGAAGTATTATTATTTTTATGTCAATATTAAACTTTTATTTTGAATAATACGAATCTGAACATTCATGCCATAGTAGAGAAATTACATGGATAAATATATTAGGTAGCATTCTACATCAAAAATTCTGTTTTTATCATTTACCTACTCGAGGACGAGCAGGAATTAAGCTTGGGGATGCTTGAGACGTCTCCAATGTATCTATAATTTTTGATTGTTCCATGCTATTATATTATCTGTTTTGGATGTTTTATATGCATCAATATGCTATTTTATATTATTTTTGGGGCTATCCTATTAACCTAGAGCCAAGTGCCAGTTCCAGTTTTTCCCTGTGTTTGAGTTTCGCAGAAAAGGAATACCAAACGGAGTCCAAACAGAATAAAACCTTCGCGATGATCTTTCTTGGACCAGAAGACAACCAGGAGACTTGGAGATGAAGTCAGAGAAGCCATGAGGCGGCCACAAGGATGGAGGGCGCGCTCGACGCTTCTCTAACTACTCCCTGGGCCTCGGTGGATGTTTCGGGTGGCACGGCCTCGCTGCTCGATGACGAAGCAGACGCTGGGGTCGCACGGCCACCGGCGATGATCAATGGAGGAGGCCTCAGGATGCCCCCTACGCCCCAGGACTGACCACGGGGGAAGGATGCTGGGGGCACCGACTCATGCCGCCCTAATGGTGCACCCGCCTCATGGATGAGCCCCGTGGCTCGCGCAGGGTGCCTGGCGTGGGGGGCTCAGTGCCGTGAGCAGACCTTGGACCTCCGGAGGCTTCGTCGTCGCAGCGGGAGGCATCCTAAAGAGCCAGGGTCAGGAGAGGAAGCAACATGAGGAAAACCACAAAGATAAGGCACTTACTCATCTATGGCTATGTACTACCTCTACTTTAGGGGCCGGAAGCCGTCGCCACTACAGATCGGGAGCCCTTTGCTCTTGCGGAATGCTACAAGGCCCAGCCGATGCGAGCAGGGGTCGAGGCATGACCCTTGGTGATTGGGCGGCATCCTTCCATGTCCGAAGCATGGGCCTGGGCTTCAGGGGCGGCGGCTCTAGGAGCATCAGGCCGCACCAACTCAACAGTCCTCAACCTCAGGAGCACCGGGCCGCACCGGTTCTCAATCGTCCGCCTCGGGGGCCTTCGACGAAGCCTCAGGAGTGGCCACCTCAGGAGCACAAGACAATACCCGCTCCCCAGGGGTCGCCCCAGGAGTACCAAGTGGCACTTGCCCCCCTGCATCCTCGTCCGGGGTGCGCGCCACGTGGTCAACAAGCACAGGAGCCACGAAGGTGGGATTCTCGTGAGGCCCTTCAAGGCCACCTGGGCGTAGCCCCCACTTGTCAAAGAGGGGCATCTGCTTCATGAAATCCACCTTGTTCTAGTAGAGCCACAAGAGGCATCCGTCCTCTGGAAGCACGATAGGCGTTGGGTCACCTGTTAGGAGCTCGAGCACCGCACATAGCATCTTGGAAGAAAGTAGAGGAGCTTGGAGCCTTATGGGGTCCTTGGGGACAGTGAAGGTCCACATTGGGCGAGAATGGTGCTGGAGCGGGGCGATGCACCGCCGGATGAACTCCCTCACCACCATCGGCGCCGTCACCCCAACCTTCTTCAACTTGGCCAGCCTGGGCCAGACATGGGCGAGCCGACGGTCGATGAACTCTGAGTGCCCCTAGCCAGGGCTGGGCACCACCGGTACCCGTGGGAGCAGGAGCAGGGGGCTAAGCGTCCCGACATCCACATACACCCACTACTTCCAGAATCCACTCACATCTAGGCAGAGTGTGAAGTCAATTCCCAAGCCAGCCGTCACTGTCACAGCTCGGAAGGTTGTCGGATCCGGGGTATCGAAATCCCTTGAGATGATCGAACATTGGGGTGCGTGCGAAGAACTCGTCCTCACCGATCTGCCTCCTCAACGATTCTAGGCCTAACTCGACAAACCCAAGGGACAAGAGACACAACAGTTTATCCTAGTTTGGACCACCTTGCAGTGTAATACCCTACTCCAGCTTTGTGGTGAATTGCCTCGAGGGGCTGAGGATGAACTAGTATAGTGGTTGAACAGCCTGAGGAGGTGAGGTGTTCTTGAGCTCCATGAGCTGGTGGGTGAGAGGATGATTCGAATGATCCGTCCCCTTATATGGTGGTGGCTAAGTCTTATTTATAGTGGCCTTGGTCCTCTTCCCAAATCCAAGGCGTGAAGGGATCCCACAAGAGCCAATTTGAAGGGGGACAACTAGTAAAATTTATCCTAACAAAAGTAGTCTTTGCATGCGAAAGCCTCTGGTGGTGACGCCAAGGTGGGCTCCGCAATGAAATCCGTCCTGGCGGTCTTGGTCTTGTTGCACCAATATGGAAACCTTTGCTTGATCCCTCGGGACTCCGTGCCTGCGCTTGCCTCCTTGGCACCAAAGGGGAAACTGGTACACTGTCCCCACTGGCGCCCGCCTAGCCTTGGTCGTCATGGCTCATGTCATGTGAACCTCGCGAGGTGCACCTTGCCTTGACATCTCCGCTCCTCGGGAGCCAGCCTGGTGAGGCCGCCCCCAGGGAGGCCTTGGTGTCATCCGCCTAGCGAGGCTTGGCCCCTCGCGAGGGTCTTGTGTTGTTGTTGCTGAAGCTGGGCCGTACCGGGCCGTCGATGGAGCCACGTCGTGGGCTGCAGGCAGGCAAGTCTAGGTACCCCCATTCCCAGGACGCCGACAGTAGCCCCCGAGCCCAAGGCGTGCTCGTACTTGGCTTCGAGGCAAAGCCAAAGGGCAACTACGGAGCGTCGCGGTCCCCAACCGTGTGCGGCCTCGGTTGACGCGTGGCGATTAATGTGACGTGGGCGTCTCCACTTCCCCACACTGCCTCGGCAACCATTCGACTTGACAAGACCCTACTGCATGCAGGGAAAACCATCATTACGTGCGATTGTGGAGGCCGGTGGTTGGCTTCCTTCCGGCTATAAATGAGGGGAGGGGCGGAGCCCCCTTTGCTCATTTATGTCTTCTTCCAGTCCGCTTCTTCCTCTTCTTACTTGTCTCTCCATCTTGCTGTAGCTCCCATGGTGCCGATCAGGAGGTTCTCTGTGGTGGAAATGGGAAAGGCCCCTCGAAAGGATCCTGAACCACTTTCGCCGAAGAAAAGGTTCAGCCGCCCTCGTGATGCCGGGGAGAGATAGGAGGTGACGAGGCCCTGGTACGAGCGGCCACCACATGGCCTCCCGCTCCCTCTATACGCCCGAGTGCAGGGCCCCGGAGAGGGCGGCAGCACCCAGCATCATGTGGGCCACGGCCACGATGGCCAAGTTGAGGCTGCACGGCCGGCTGGCTCGTGAACCCACGCCGAGGGCACCTCGCATGAGTTCTTGATATGGGCAGCAATGCCGTCGCGCACTTGGATCTGATTCCCGCGGTTCTTTGCTGAGGAGATGTCGCCAAGGGGGGGGGGGGGCTTGAATTGTGGCTGCAGCACGCCGGGTGCTGCAGCCTAGCCATAGGGGCGGAGGCCGAGGCCGTCCCCAGGCGGCATCTTCATGACCCGAGGATGGGGCAAGGTTGCCCGCACCTGGCGCGCGGATAGGGCCCTCTCCATCCACTTCGAGTACGATGGCGCCTCCACGCTGTTCTTAAAGGTGTTCGACGAGGAAGGCCACCACCTGGAGTGCTGCCCCGGGGGAAGCCGTCAGCATGGCACGGCAGCGGGCGCTGAGCCTGCTTTCTGTCCTGCCGACAACTCCTTTAGCAGTAGCAACGACTCCTGGGAGTCCAGTGACTCTCCCGAGCCTAGCGAGTCTCTGGAGTCGAGCGACGACACCCTCTGAGTTCTTGCCATGCGCGGAGCGCGGCAGCGGCATCCACTCCACATAGACGATGATCTGGACGGGGTTGGCACCGGCATCGTGTGACCTACTGTTGATGATGGTGTCGACGGTGTTGCCTGTAGCCAGGGCTCCTTGAAGTTTTTCTTCTTTTGTCCCCTGTGAGGAATCGAGGCAAACCCCGCGGGGGCATGTAAAAAATCTTGTAATGCTTTTGCTCTGAAGTTTATTATTCCGAGTATAAGGTTGCAGCTGTGTGTCCCGCTTCGGCATTATTCCTCCTTTTCATTCTCGCGGTAGCTTAGCACTATACGCCGGCAGGTCCCAATCCCCAGGCAGGCTTCAACCGTCGCTGGTATGCGAGGTCGCGATGCCTTGGTCAGGGCTAGGAGGTGAGCGGCCCGAGGTTCGGTAAGAGCTCCTGAGGCGCGATGCTCAAGAGGTACCCTTTGGCATGAAAGTAGCTCCCAGGAGGCCGAAAAGGGAAGTAGCATTGCCGGAGCGAATTTATGAGGGTGGAGAACATTAGACGGGGAGATCCACACCGTCATGCACGGGTGACTAATCTTTTGGCAAGCCTGAGGTGGGTCCTTTGTGCGACGCCCGATTTTTGCTTTACCGGTGGTGCTACAAGCTAGGGCTCATGCCGGCCTCCCCTTTCCTCGCTCATCTAAATGCTCTGTGTCCTCGGGTCCCGACCCTCGAGCGCGGCGCTGCTGGTATGCCAGGTCGTGATGCCATGGTCAAGGCCACGGGGTGAGTGCTGGAGAGTCAGTAGGAGTTCCTGAGCCGTGATGCTCAGGAGCCCCCTTTAACGCGTAAGCGAATCGCATAAAAAAGGGGCAGCCGGCGGGGTCGCATGTAGTTAATCTCTGGAGATTCCCGCGGAGTAGTCCGAGAGGAGAATATAGTTCATAATCGCGGTTTACTGTCCTGCCAATGTTCTTTCCGCAAGAAGATGAAGGCACTGAGGATCTAATGAGGTGACGTGCGCGGAGCGGGCAGCGAGGCAGAGCTCGATCTCTCGGGTTTGTTAGTGTTGCAGGGACGGAACCAAGCACAAGTGTCATGCCAGCATGTGTAGCCCCCATTGCGGGGTGAGTAGGAGGCTGGTCAGCAATGCGTGAAGCCGCAAAGGGCGACAAGCAAGTAGGTGATAACATAAATCATCTCATGGAAGGAGATAACGCTAATTTTGATAGATGAAAAATGGCACATGCCATAGGGAAAAACCCACGCGGACTGGGGATGATGTAGCCCGAGGGGTGCCCCCAACTGAATAAACTGGAAAATGTCACCTGGCTCCGTTGCTGAAGAGATGTTGGAGTAGCTGAAGATGCGTGCCGAATAAGTCGCTCCTCACGAGCCGCCCAGGTCCTAAACCTCAGGAGGCTCGTGAAGAACCGTCACCATCTCCGCCAGGACAATGTGGTGCCTGGCCTCCTGAGCCGCCACGATGCTCCGCGTGTGACGCTGGAAGGTAACAGCCGCGTTCGGTAGGCCAAAAGGCATGCGAACGTAGCTATGAGGGGGCCCCTCACACCGACCAACGTGCGATGGCCAGAAGCGCTCCAAGGATGCGGCCTTGTTGAGCCCTGGAATGTTGACACAGACGCGCAGCTCGTTGTCCTCGCCAGGACAAGGAGCCGCGCTAGTTGGTGGGCGGCGGTCACCACGCATGGCTTTCGCCTCTTGAAGCTCCTTGGTCGTCTTGACGATGAACTCCTGAGCACCCGGCATCGCATGCCTTGTGCCCTTGTGAGGGAAGCGTGCGATGTAGCACACCTCCACATGGTGCCGGAGGGCGTTGGGCGCACCTTCCTATGCGTGAGAGGGAGGCGCCACGGCCGTGGGCGCAGGTCCTGAGGTGGTGCTACTGGAGACACTACTCTCCTGAAGCTCTTGGTGGAGCAGCTGCTTCTTCTTCTTGGGGCAGCCTCAGGAGGGTGGATGGTGCCCTCATTGTCCGGGTCCTCGACCGCTACAACCCGGTAGGCGCGCTCGAGAGAGCACACCGCATCCTTCTCCTCGCAAGCTAACGTGATGATGAAGCGGTTCCCTGGCATCTTGAGGACATTGTAGCCATGGTGAGTCGCCGCCATGAACTTGGCCTAGGCTAGATATCCAAGGATGGCATTGTGTGGAAGGCGGATGTGGGCGACATCAAAGTCAATGAGCTCTATGCGATAGTTGTCGCATTGGCCGAAGGTGACAGGGAGGCGGATCCGCCCTATCTACGTGGTGGAGCCATCGGTTACCCCTGAAAAAGGCTTGGTTGGCTGCAGCTGATCATAGGGCACTTAGAGGCGGTCTAACATCTCGATGGAGATAACATTGAGCCCTGCACCGCCATCGATGAGGGTCTTGGTGATGAGGACATTGCTGATGACGGGAGAGCAGAGCATCGGGAGGGCGCCGACAGTTGTCGCGCACTTGAGCTGGTTGGATGAGCTGAAGGTGATGGTGCACTTGGACAACCGGAGTGGGCGTGTGGCGTCGAGCCTAGGAAGGGCCGCATTCACCTCATGGGCGAACTTCTTGAAGATGCGCTAAGAGGCTGGGGCATGTGCACCGCCCAGGATGCAGGCGATGGCACGAGGCTCCTGGAAGCCCTCGCCCCTCGTCTTGGTGCTGGTAGTCGTTCCTTCTTGGTGGTGGCAGCAGTCGAGGGAGGCCTGCATTGCCCTGGGGACGGTCCTCATGAGGCTGATATCTCCAAGTGCCCTCGCAAGGCCGGCCCTGCCAGCGGTCCTCGCGCGGCTGGTCGCGCCACTCCTGGCAGGGGCCGCGGTCGTCCCAGCGTCCTCTACTTCGACCTCCTCCAAGGCTGTAGCCTCGATCGTTACGCTCGGGGCGTCGACTGAGGCGCTCGTCACGGATGGCCCTAAGCTCCTGACAGTCATTGGTGTTATGGCTATGTACGTTGTGGAAGACGCAGAACGGATGACTGCTCTTGGATGACTCTGGGTGGTCGCAGCCGCGCTTCATCTCTGGTTCAGCCGTGAGCACGGCCGCCTCCTTGTGCTTCACGTCCTTGGCCTTGGCCTTCTTGTCCTCCGGGTCGGCCGCTGGTAGCTCCTCGTGTACGGCGAGCTCCTCCTTCATCTTGACATCGCGGACACCATCAGAGAATGCTGATATGATGGCCTCGTCCGACACCTTGGGGATCTTGAGACGAACACTATTGAAGTGTTGGATGTACTTCTGCAGGGTTTCCCCCGGCTGCTTCTTGATGCGCCGCAGGTCACCCGCGGCAGGCGGGCGGTCGTGGCTGCCCTTTAAGTTGGCGACGAAGCGCTCGCGCATCTCGCCCCAGGAGGAGATCGATCCTGCGGGAAGGTTCAGGAGCCACGAGCGTGCGCCATCCTTGAGTGCCACGAGAAACCAGTTCGCCATGACCTTCTCGTCACCATTGGCCGCCTCGATGCTCAGCTCGTAGAGCTGCAGGAACTCAGCCGGGTCAGGGGTGCCATCGTAGTGTGGAGGCAGGTCGGGCTTGAACTTCCCCAGCTAACACTACAAAAAAATACACTTCTGTGATGATACGTGTTTGTCATAGTAGGTCACGTTTTCTGTCATGCATGTACATCCATGACGATTTTATGACAAAATCAAGATAGTCATACATGTGCTGTCGTAGAAGTGTTCCATGACATTACCAAAATTATCATCATAGAAGTGTCCACTTCCATGACGATAAATGACGCGTCATGGAAGTGCTTTCATCAAGGGTGACTGACACATGGCATCCATCGCAGTGGGTCGCCATTAAGCTACCGGGTCTGGTTTTGGACCCGATAACCTGCTAACAGCCTGGATCAATGAAGATTTTCCACGTATAAAATTCTCATTGGCCGGAGGAAACACGTGTTGGCTCACCGTTGGGACAGATGTCATGCATTAATTGGACAGGAGGCGCCTATGATACATCGACACGTGGCACGGCACAACAGAGGCTCATTCCGGTGAAAAGGCCGACCCGTTTGACTTGGTCAAAAGGTAACGGGACGGCCCACGGAAAGCCTATTAACAACATGTTCGTATATAGCCCATTTACGGCCCGCTAACTCACGGCTCGTTACGGCCTATCAGAATTAAGCCCAGTAGCTTCATCTGGGCCGTCCAATATGATTCCAGCCCGTTGTAACTTCTGTCCATGTATGGCCCATGATGTCTTTCGGCCCATACGAGGCCATTTGTAAGTCTTGGCCCATTAACGACCCGTGGTGAATCTGGCCCGCAATGAACAGTGTATCGCTTTATACCCATCAACGGCCCATTATTCCATTGGGCCGTTTCCAACCCGTGTTATCTTTCGGCCTTCTCAGGGCCCATTTATTCTTGGGCTTATTTCCCGCATTTGGTTACTTATGGCCCGTTACTGGCCTTTTCCGCTTGTGGACAAAATTCAACCCGTGGTTACAACCGGCCCGTTAATCCGTTGGGCCATTTCCATAGCGTCATCAAAATCAGCCGATTAATGACATCCCGTTATTGTCGGCCCATAAACGGATGATTCCAAATCTAGCCGTATACGGCCCATAATGCGGTCTATTATCGGCCCATGTTTGGCCTATCGATCATACAGCCCATAAAAGGCCCATTGATGCTACGGCCCGTAAAGGCCCATTGTTTCTGCGGCCCTTAGAATGCCCATTGTTTCTATGGCCCATAGGAGGCCCATGGTAACTACAGTAAATATGTAGCCCATGGTTATTGTGGCCTAGTTTTTAAAAAATATGTTATTGCGGCTACTAGCAAACCGCGGAAAAAGAACTGCACTGACTACATGCAAACAAATAAACAAGACAACAAGGAAATAAATAAGCAAGCACCTTACGCTAGGCTATCACGGCTATTACACATATTACATCCACTAGGCATCAAAGTTCGCCACCAGTGCAAATATAGGGAACAAAGCAACATATCATATACACTGGTTGTCAAAGTTGGCGACCAGTGCAAATAAACGCCGCCGCAAAACAAGTCCAGAACTGAAACCAGTTCAGAAGAGCTCAAGAAACAATATCTTGGGTACCCATAATGCTGGCAAGATGCTTAGCAAGCTTATTAACTTTCTCTTGTTTGGCGCTTAAATCCTCTAGCGCTTGTTGTTGCACCAGAAAGTATGAATCTGAATTCTGTAGGGACTTCCTCATTCCTTCAGCTTCCTACCACAGCACATCTGATCGATGTCTTTCAACTTGAAGTTGAGACTCAAGAAGGCAAACTGATTCAGGCAGCGAGTTCGAAGAGCTTGTGCCAGCAGTAGTGGCCAGTAACTCGAACACTACATCAAGACAAGACTTTTGGGTTCTCTCACTGTCGTCAAGATAGTTTTTATCAGCTTTCTTGGACACCGACAAGGATGTCTCACTATCTTGAACCTTATCTGTATTACTTTCTTTACCATTGCATAACGGGGTACTGTTCTCCAATATTTTGTCCGCATTCTAAAAGAGAAACAAGTAGACACATCACAGGTTTACCATGTTGTATATGAAACTCATTTTGGTAAATCAGTTCAGTAGTAAAGTGGACAGGATAACATCATGGAACAAACATATATCTATGTACCATGGTCACTTTATGGTCTATATCATTCTAGTTTTTGTTGCCAAATCAAGATAGAGACACGGTTCAAATAATATTTGTTCAAGACAAAGCAGAATAGACAAAATATAAGTGTGGGAAACTATAGAGAAATAATAAGACTTGTAATGTGCATGACATGAGAACATAACTATTTATTCAATTGAAACTGAAATCAACATAGAGCAAGTTACAAGAGCAAACGAGTTAAAGAAATAGGTTTAAAACATACCTGTTGCGCCATTGGAGTTTCAATTCCATCCTTTAAATTTGAAAATAGTTGGTATGAGTAAATACAGTGATGCAAGAGCAAAGGAGTATGAACCATATCTACAGAACCTGACTTGAGAAGAATTCCTCTTCTCCTTTAAGCATTGAGTCGGGATTCAGAGTGGTGGTCCTCGTGCTTTGGGCACTGTAGTTCCCTTACCAACTGCTCGTGTTTGGGTGCTCTGTGATGGAGACGGTGCTGTGTCAACTAGAACAGGGTTACTATCTGTTGCTGTTGGGGTTAGAAGGGGTGTAGCTGGTTCTCTGTCCAACTGGGTAGGGGTACAATCTGCGAGAGTCTGGGTTATGTGTGGTGGGGCTGGTTCTTGGGCAAGTACAACCGTGGTTCTATCTACATCAACTGGTAGCACTATCTTTCTGAAGACCGTGTTGTTACTCCCTTAGATACTGCCATCACCCTCTCCAATTCAAATGGCTGATAAACAAGAAAAGTAATTGAATGTACAGACATTGTATGATAGACATGTGCAATGGATAGTGGGGAATAAAAGAGGGCATGAAATAATTCACATTTATGTTGTCTAACCAAATAGGATATCATGACACGATTTCACATATATAATGGCTAACTAAACAGGATAGCATGACACAATTTCACATTATGGTGGCTAACTAAAAAAGATGGAAAGACATAGTTCGAAATATGATTACTATGTAAATATGATGACATGATATAACTATATAATGTGTTTATTAAATAGGTTGGCATGCCATAATTCACATACATGCCGCCTATGGAAACATGATATCATGATATAATTCACGGATAGAATGACATAATTCAAAATATGATGACTGTAAACACTAAACATGATGAGATGATATAACAGTATGATGTCTTTATAAATGGGTTGCCATGCCATAATTCAGATAGATGCTATGTATGTAAACATGATGTCATGATATAATTCAAATATATGATTTATATAGTAATCAAGTAAGCAGATGGCAATCCATATATGATGTAAAAACTAAGCAATGCAAGACAACATGCATGACATGGGTAATATAACCCTGCCAAGTTTGACCATAGACCTTAGGGGGGAAATAGGATTGGTCATCAGTCTCTGAATCCTCCTCTGAGGAGCTCTCTGTAACCAGCAAGATGTCTGCTTCAGCAGGTAGCATTGGCTGCTCTGAATACCTTGTTTTCACTCCAGATACTTCCATCACCGCTTCAAATGGCTGATGCACAGGAAGAGTAGTTGAATATACAAACTTTGTCGACAAATGGAACACATAATACAAAAAAAATGATAGCATGATATAATTCACATACATGATGGTTGGCTAAATAGCATGGCAGTGCATAATTCACATATATAATGCCTTTGCAACAAGATATCATTGCATAATTCACATATATAATGTCTTGCAACAAGATGGCAATGCATAATTCACATATATGCATAATTCAACAAGATATCATTGCATAATTCACGCAAAGCATGTCTAAACTAATCAAATGACATAGCAATGCAAGACACCGTACGCATGATATGAGCAATATAACCCTGCCAAGTTAGAGCATACACCTGGGGGGGGGGATATGACTGGTCATCTGTCTTTGAATCCTCCTCTGAGGAGCTATCCGTAACCAGCGAGATATGCGCTTCATCAGATAGCATAGTCTTCTCTGAAGACCTTGTTTTCACTCCAGAATTTTCAATCACCATGTCAAATGGCTGATGCACATGAAGAGTAGTTGAATGTACTAACATTGTTGACAAATGTAATACGTAACAAAAAGAAAGTATGTCCTGATATAGTTCACATATAAGATGACTGGCTAAGCAGGATGGCATTGCAAAATTCACATATATGATGCCTGGCTAAACAAGATGGCGTTGCATAATTCACATAAATGATGAATAAACTAAACATATGGCATTCACACAAAACATGTCGAAACTAAGAAGATGACATATTTGATGTATAAAGTAAGCAATGCATGGCACCATATGCATGACATAACCAACATCAGCATGCCCAGTTAGAGTGAAGACCTCAGAGGGTAAATAGGAGTGGTCTTCTCCTTATGAATCCCCCTCAGACCGATATCTTCCTCTCGATTACAATCTGAAATGGGGGGAGGGGGGCTGCCTTTGCACCTACCATGGAGCGATGTCTACATGAAATTTTATTGCCACGCAAGGCTTGTCTCTTTTGCTCTATATGTTCAGTTCCATTGTGTACAATAACTGACATGCATAGGAATAAAACATAGTGAGATTATGTAAGGAGTGCATGCAGAAATCCAGAGTGATGGTAGCAACCTGTGGATAGATCCAAAACCAATGATAGCAGGCAGATAATGTCTTCAGTTAAAAATACAGATAAAGGCTTCTTTATTGTTTGTTTCCCACCCAACATGAAACTCATAGTAGACACCAGAGATTAACCAGATAGCAGATAAATACTATTGATTGCGGCCCTGATATGTACCCCACAACCATTTAAAAAGTCAAGTTTCACTAGTAGAAAAAGGGTCAAATGTGAAGCACATTAGTGCCGGTTTGAATTTGAGCCGGCACTAATGTGACCATTAGTGCCGGTTCCAACGGCTAGGCGGGCGGACATCATTAGTACCAGTTTGTGGGAAACCTTTAGTACCGGTTCATGCCACGAACCAGTACTAATGAGGACAGTGCGGCTGTGGTCAGGCTGGGGCCCCCACGAAGACCTTTAGTACCGGTTCATGGCATGAACCGGTACTAGAGTTTCTTATTAAGCTGATTTTTAGTCCCACCTCACCAAGGGAGAGGCAGTATGACCGGTTTATAAATGTGAGTGCAGAGACAATGACGAAGAGGCGCAATGCTCACCTACACATTGATTAGCTTCAAGCCTTTCGGAATAGCATAGATTGCACTGAGCTATGTGCAGTGCAGTCTACACTATTCCGAAAGGCTTGAAGCAAATTAACCAGCATTGCACCTCTTTTTTATTTTTATTAACTTATTTGGACTCCGAACTTCTTGTGTGTTCAGTATGAAGCATTCGAAGCGACGTCATCAATTTCCAACATGTTCTGACATCATTTGTTGTTTTTCAGTCATTTACCTAATTGTTTAGAGAGCTAAATGACCGTGAAATTGAAACTCACTACAAAATGAACTGTGAAAATGTTGAAACTTGGCATGGTATCATCATTTCAC
The DNA here is from genome assembly GCF_002162155.2 of Triticum dicoccoides. Taxonomy (NCBI): domain Eukaryota; kingdom Viridiplantae; phylum Streptophyta; class Magnoliopsida; order Poales; family Poaceae; genus Triticum; species Triticum dicoccoides. Next base: position 352,169,301 of record NC_041392.1, read on the forward strand.
CCGCATAGCATGTGCGAAAGAGTAGAGAGGGCCACGGCAAAAACTGGACGCACTTCGTGTACAAACTGGACAATCCCTTTTGGAGTATCAGGGTTTCGGACGAGAACTCATCTATTACATGGGCACTTCAATGTTTTTAAAAAATATTTGAACTCTGGACTTCTTGTGGGTTTAGTATGCAGCATTCAAAGCGACGTCATCAATTTCCAACATGTTCTGACATCATTTGCTATTTTTCAGTCATTTACCTAATTGTTTAGAGAGCTAAATGACCATGAAATTGAAAATCACTACAAAATGAACAGTGAAAATGTTGAAACTTGGCATGGTATCATAATTTCACCCGCATAGCATGTGCGAAAGAGTAGAGAGGGTCACGGCAAAAACTGGACGCACTTCGTGTACAGACTGGACAATCTCTTTCGGAGTATCAGGCTTTTGGACGAGAACTCGTCTGTTACATGGGCACTTCAATGTTGTTAAACTTATTTGAACTCCGGACTTCTTTTGCGTTCAGTATGCAGCATTCAAAGCGACTTCATCAATTTCCAACATGTTCTCACATCATTTGCTATTTTTAGTCATTTACCTAATTGTTTAGAGAGCTAAATGACCGTGAAATTGAAAATCACTACAAAATGAACTGTGAAAATGTTGAAACTTGGCATGGCATCATCATTTCACCCGCATAGCATTTGCGAAAGAGTAGAGAGGGTCACGGCAAAAACTGGATGCACTTCGTGTACAAACTGGAGTATTAGGGTTTCGGACGAGAACTCATCTGTTACAGCGACACTTCATTTTTTTAAACTTATTATAACTCCAGACTTCTTTTGCGTTTAGTATGCAGCATTGAAAGCCACACCATCAACTTTCAACCATCAACTTGGCATGGTACATAAAAATAAATGAATAGAAGAAAATAAATAAAGCAGAAAAGAAAAAAAGTAGAAAAGAAAAAATAGCAGAAAAGAAAAAACTATAGCAGAAAAGAAAAAAACTATATAAAAAACTACTCAGAAATAAATAGAAGAAAATAAATATAGCAGAAAAGAAAAAAACTACTCAGAAATAAATAGAAGAAAAAATAAAGCAGAAAAGAAAAAAAACTATATATAAAAATTTAGGGCGCTGCCCTGTGGACCTGCTAGACCACGGGCGTGCAATTTCAGGCCCACAAGGCCCAGTAGACTCATCGGGCAGCTCGCCGTAGTTAGGCCCAGAAGCCTGCTTTATAGAGGAGTTCGAAAGGGCAGCTGCGGCTGGGTTTATAAACCAGTGCGGCTGCCCTTCGCTCGGCGAGGTGGGACTAAACTTTGTGTACCGCGGGTGGCAGCGCACAACCTTTAGTACCAGTTGGTGGCTCCAACCGGTACTAAAGGGTGGTCTTTAGTACCGGTTGGTGGCTCCAACCGGTACTAAAGGGTGGTCTTTAGTACCGGTTGGTGGCTCCAACCGGTACTAAAGGTTGCTCTTCCCGTCTCTTGGTCTGGCCAAAGTTGGCCTTTAGTACCGGTTGGTGGCTCCAACCGGTACTAAAGGCCCATCCTATATAAGAAAACACTTCAAAAAATTCAGTTTCTCGTCTTCTTCTTCTCCTCTGTCCCGTCGCCCGCCGCCCCCGTCGCTGCCCCCTTCGACGCCCCCGTCGCCACCCCTCGTCGACGCCCCCATCGCCGCCCCGTCCCCGTCGTCGCCGCCCCGGTCATCCCCGTCCCCGTCGCCACGCCCCGCCCCGTCGTCCTGTCATCCCCGCCCAGCCCATCCCCGTCCCCGTTGTCGCCGCCCCGTCCCTATCCCCGTCGTCGCCATCCCCGTCGTCACCATCCCCGTCGGGGCCGCCCGTCGCCGCCCCCGTCGCCTCGCCTCGCCGGTGAGATCCTGCCCCGGCCGCCATGTCCACACACACACACACACATTGTTTTTTAGTTATAAATTTTAGTTATAGAAATTTTTATGTTTTTTATTTATAGAAATGTTAGAAATTTATCTGTTTTTAGTTATAGAAATATTAGAAATGTAAGTTATATATAAATGTCAGTTATATATAAATGTTTTTTATATAAATGAATTACCTAGATAAGAATGTTAGAATGTTAATGTTAGATGAATTAGATAGAGAAGTTAAATATTAATGTCAATTGTTAGATGAATTAGATAGAGAAGTTAAATATTGATGTCAATGCATTAGCTAGATATTAATTAATTAGGTATATGAGATTAGTTGAACTAGTTGAATTAATATAACTAGTTTATTTTTAGTAAATGCTTAGTTGAACTAGCTAGTTGAAATAGTACTAGTTTATTTTTAGTAAGAAAATTTAGGTATATGAGATTTGATGATCTAACTAAACTATTACTATATATAGCTACTTTAT
>NC_041392.1:352171748-352175850 GCF_002162155.2 Triticum dicoccoides
TAGTAAATGCTTAGTTGAATTAATAGAACTAGTTTATTTAGTTGAATTAATAGAACTAGTAAGTGTTTAATGTTTCACCTATATATGAACATATGTTAGATATTAATGTCAAATGTTAGATGAATTAGATATAAATTATATGTTAGATATATATTTAATTTAGTTATATGAGATTTCATTATCTAATTAACATTTTATTATATAGAACTAGCTACCTTATTTTTAGTAAGAAAATTAATATAACTAGTTTAGTTGAATTAGTTGAATTAATTAGTTGAACTAGTTAGTTGAATTAGTTGAGCTACTTTATTTAGGTATATTTTTTGTAAGTGCTTAGGTGAATTAGTTCAATTAATTAGTTGAACTAGTTGAATTAATGGAATTAGTTGAATTAATAAAACTAATAAGTGTTTAATGTTTCACCTATGAACATAGGAATGTCGTCTGACGACGAACACGATTTCATTATGTGCGAATACTGCGAAGACCAGCGCGGCCTGTGCGGCAGAAATTTTCTAGTTGATGATAGACGCTTCAGCATCAAGCTGGATGAGAACTTTGAAGTGGATATAGTAAGTCACAACAACAAGTCTTTTTTCGTAATTAAGCATGACTTATGCTTCATTTGCTTCAACTTTTAATTTTAATTTTTCACTATTCTACTAGCGTATCCCCTGCCATGCAAGAATTTTTGTCTTGGATAAGATAGGTTTCAGTCCTAACGAAACTATGGAGGTAAAAAGAGTTTACTTGAAGACCGAGCATGGTTATACCTTTAACGTCAAATTATACAATGCAGACACATACACCTATTTTGAATGCAAAACTTGGCAAGCACTATGCAAGGCTTATGCATCTGAGCCTGATATGGTTATCACCTTTGATATCTCGTCTGGAAGATGATATTGAAGGTAATAGAGGCATCTGGGTCGATGTGCAGACGCCTCCAGTTCTACCATTATGTGAGTTTCTCAACCATATTTATGTCTTCGATATGAGATTATTTGAACCAGTTGAATAATTAATAGATCTCAATTTATATTGACAGCTTATTTCCAATCAAGCAAACATGTCTGGTGCTTGGTAGACAGGACCGTCCACTGTCCCGAGGCTGAACTAAACTGCGAGGAGACAAGTCATTATGTTTCATGGCTTGAGGATCTTGATGCCGTCAAGACAAATTTTTTTCCTGCACTTAGAAATGTTAGTACTCAAAATGTGCGACCAATAGTGTTCGTACTGAACTACGGTCACATATATTTAGGAAAGATGGTAAGATTTCTACTATTTCTCCTCAGTGCATCTTTTGCATACATTATTTTTTAAGCTAAACTTCATTGCTAAGTATGTTACTATACGATGTTCTTCAACAAGGACTCCCGATGAATGTTGTGCCTGATTGGATCGAGACTAAAGGTACCATGAATATTGTTAGCTTACGGCCAAGATATCCTACAATGCACTTTAGTGCATTCAGGATTTCTAATAGCGAGGAATGCTTAATAGTAAAAGACTGGAGCAAAATTGTGAACGATCACAGAGAAGTACTAGGGGGCAGCAATCAGAAGCGCAACCCACGATTAGGAGACAGGTTCATCTGCATGCTCCAATATGATGAATCAGGAAAGCTATACATGTTCTATGCTATTTTACCTGAGAGAGAGCAGCAGGAGTGATTAATTAGCTAGTTCATGCTCTTAGTATTTGTCCTCTCATGTCCATGTTCTTCGTCCTGAACTTAATCGCAAAGAGTGATTTGCTTTTGTGGTGTTATGAACGCTTATAATATCATTACCATGTTGAACTCGATGATATATTTGCTTCTGGTACAAGTGAATGTTTCTTCTTTAAGCTAGTGTTGGTGGTGATTAGATAGCGGTAATGACTATATGATGATTAAGTAGTGGTAATGAGATGACTATTATATGATGATTTTTAGCTAGCTATGAAAACTGTTGTTGGTGATGATATATATGATGCAAGAGTTTTTATATTAATATGATGATGGTGATAAGTTATTATATCATTTATGAAAGAAACTGCATATTAGTTTCAACTGGATGGATTCTAGCTAAGTGATCAAGTATATGCCATATACATATTACCTCGATCACTTAATTAGGTGATCAAGTATATGTAATATGGACATGACATATACTTGATGACTTAGCTAGGATCCACATGCATCCAGTCAAACTAATCTGCAGTACATTCACCTAATGATTTAACAACTCATTATAATGTAAAACAATCATTAAATTAAATTTAAAACACAAAATTAAAGTAAAAATAAAAAATAAAACCAAAACACACCCAAACATTTAGTACCGCTTGGTGTTACCAACCGATACTAATGTCCTACGCGCCCACGGAGATGGCGCGCCACGTGGTTGCCCTTTAGCAACGGTTCATGCTGAACCCGTACTAAAGGGGGGGGCTTTAGTGCCCACACTTTAGTGCCGGTTACCGAACCGGCACTAAAGGGCCTTACGAACCGGTGCTATAGCCCGGTTCTGCACTAGTGTTTGACCATTAGTTTGGAGCCGACTCAGAGTCTAATCGATGAACAGGACGATAAAGTAGCATGTAATATTAAGCGATGCATAACGTAAGCAGACACAAAAGAGTGCAACCTCTCTTGCGGACCAGTGTAGTCCTCAAGGTCATCTGCTCGGTTGATGATGGTATTGCAGTTGTGATGGCTGCCCGCGGTGGGGAAGAAGATCCGAGGCGGCGAAAGACATTCTGGAGGCCCGATCCCTGCTGTGCTGGACCCTTCTGTCGTTGGAACAGCTGTGCTGGGGTGGACAGCAGCGCAGCAGGAGCGGGAGAAACCACACAAGGTTTTCTTTGACAACTATGTGTAAGAGAAGTAATTTTGTAAGGGCTCGTTTGAATTGGAGGATTCTAACAACGCAGGGATAGGAAATACTCCCTCCGTCCCAAAATTCTTGTCTTAGATTTGTCTAAATACGGATGTATCAAGTCACGTTTTAGTATTAGATACATCTGTATCTAGACTAATCTAAGACAGGAATTTTGGGACGGAGGGAGTACACAGTAATAGGATAGGAATGCACGTGTAGAACAGAGAATTTAAAAACACATAATTTCTGCCAATCTGGGTGTTTGGTTCACAAGAATTGGAAGATCACAGGATGCAAAGAAGCATGATGATATTTAGTCAAACCACAAGAAAATGTATGGTTATAATGTTACTATGCTACTATCTCTTAGTCTTGTGCTTCATGAATAGGAATTTGAAAAGGAGGACAAGTGGATATTAAAATTCCTATGGTTTTTCTTTCAAATAGACACTAAAGGAACAAATCCTATGATACGTCTCCAATGTACCTATAATTTTTGATTATTCCATGCTATTATATTATCCATCTAGGATGTTTTATATGCATTTTATATGCACTAGGCTCTAGGATGTTTTTGAATATCACAGACACGAAAAGGTGCACTATTTTATATGATTTTATCCAACTAGGATGTTTTATATCCACTCGGCACTGGATGTTTTATATGCATTTATATGCTATTTTTCCTATTAACCTAGAGCCCAGTGCTAGTTTCTATTTTTCCTTGTTTTTGGATATCGCAGAAAAGAAAAATCAAACGGAGTCCAATTGACTTAAAATTTCACGGAGATTATTTTTGGACCAGAAGAAGCCCATGGAGTACCGGAGATGGGCTAGAAGAGTCCCGAGGCAGCCACGAGGGTGGGGGGCATGCCCTACCCCCCTGGGCGCGCCCCCTACCTCTTGGCCGCCTTGGGGACCACCCTGACTTGTTCCCGACTCCAACACCCCTTATATATACCCAAACCTTCAGAAAGAAACCTAGATCAGGAGTTCCGCCGCCGCAAGCCTCTGTAGCCACCGAAAACCAATCTAGACCCATTCCGGCACCCTGCCGGAGGGGGGAATCCCTCTTCGGTGGCCATCTTCATCATCCCGGCGCTCTCCGTGACAAGGAGCGAGTAGTTCACCCTCGGGGCTGAGGATATGTACCAGTAGCTATGTGTTTGATCTCTCTCTCTCTCTCTCGTGTTCTTGATTCGGCATGATCTTGATGTATCGCGAGCTTCGCTATT